>NW_010183805.1:0-1675 GCF_000695765.1 Mesitornis unicolor
AGCTCTTCCAGTCCTCTGAGCATCCTCGTTGTCCTTCTCTGGACCCTTTAACCTGTCCACATTTGTTTTGGATAGCAGGGACCAAAACTGGACCCAGTGCTCGAGGTGTGGTGTGACCAGTGCTGAGTAGAGAGGGATGATGACTTCTTGATCTCTGCTGGTGCTGCCCTTTTCAATGCACCCCAGCATCCTGTTGGTTTCTTTACACTGCAGCACTGTTCCTCATGTTGAGCTCCTCATCCCCCAGGACCCCCAGGTCCCTTTGCACAGGGCTGCTCTCTACAGCATTGAATGTGGCTCTCAATACTGATCAATATTGCCAGGTGGAACCCAGTCTCAGCTGCATTCTCGGATGATGAATTCCCAGATGCAACACCTTACATTTGTCCGTGGAATCAGGATTAGCTCGCTACCACTAACACTTAACCTTAACCTTAACGCTTTGGTGCACAGACCAAGCCTTTGAAGGGTGTCAATGAAACATTTTGTACTATTTCTCTCAAGCTTTCCATGCTACAGATTCAATGAGCCTTTCCCAGAGCTGAAAACTGTGCAAACCAGAGCGTGCTGCTGTCTTTTTTTCTAGCAGAGATCTGATTTTTCGGGTGGTTCGTGGCTCCCGCAGATGAAGTGGTCTCACCAGTTCCTCCCAGCTGCACCCCTAGAGATGCAGCGAGGTCTTTGTCTTGGTGCCTGTGTCAGAGCCCGGGTGAGCTCTCGTTAATGGCACTAATTAGTGAAGTCCTCACTCTGGAGCAGGTTGTAAGGCCGCTGCTGATTGTCTCCCTGGCGGATTAAAGGCAAACCCTCCTTAACAAGTGCCTTGAGTGGCTTGAGCTGCTGAACTCCCCAGGACCAGCGATTAATCCGTCTGGTAACAAGGAACATGGCTTGCAGACAGCAATTCTGGGGAAGAGTTTAACTGTTTTAGCACCAGGCGAAGGAATTATGTTAGCAGGTTTATTTGAATAAATGAGACCTCGACCAAGGAACCTGAAGCTGTTGGCCCTGCAGTTGAAGGTGCATCATGGACAGGATTAAGAAATAAAGGCACCAAAGTGGGGGTTTTTCTGCCTCCATTTATAATTCAGGGGTTTGGTATGGTTTTTCTGAGATGGCTGAGGATGCCCATGGCTGGAGGAGCTGAAATGGAGCTGCTTCTCTGAGCAGGGGTGGCTTTTCTAGGGTGTGCAGCAGATACTTTCTATATGGACCCACAAGTATACGGGATTTTGATTGCCTTTTAAGTCCCTGGCCACTGCTGCAACCTGTACGCAATGCAGTAAATCACGCATACGAAGAAATTACCAAAACACACCACAATATTTCTATTTAATTGTGTAAAACAGGGTCCGTGTTACATCTTCCAGCAGGCCTCTGGCTTTGAAGAGGATCTACAGAGGCTCTTAGTGCATTTAGCAGTGTGCTTGGGGGCCTTTTGCAGAGACCACAGGGGCAGCCTGCAGTCTCCTGTTCCTCCTTTCCTGTCTGACAGATGTTAGAGGGGACTTTAGCACATA
The DNA here is from genome assembly GCF_000695765.1 of Mesitornis unicolor. Classification (NCBI taxonomy): domain Eukaryota; kingdom Metazoa; phylum Chordata; class Aves; order Mesitornithiformes; family Mesitornithidae; genus Mesitornis; species Mesitornis unicolor. The sequence continues at coordinate 1,521 of NW_010183805.1, forward strand.
TTCCCTATGCTAACGTGGAGAAAGCAGCTTGTAAATGAGTTGATTTACAGCTTGGAGCCAATGGATGGAGGAAGATGTTCTTAAATGCAGATACTTAGCTTTATGTTAACGTGGTTTTCTCTGACGTGTGGTTGTGAGCTCTGTTTCTCTTCCTG
>NW_010183805.1:1772-5354 GCF_000695765.1 Mesitornis unicolor
TTTGTCTTCCCGCGACTGAACCAGCCTTTTCCTGAGGCTCCAGGCAATCCCTGGTACAAAACCCAAATGTTTTTCTGCACGTAAGGACAAACTTTGTGAGTGTGAGGGTGCAGAGCATGGCCCAGGCTGCCCAGAGAGGTTGTGGAGTCTCCTTCTCTGGAGACACCCAAAGCCCTGAGGTGTTCCTGTGTGACTGCTCTGGTGATCCTGCTGTGGCAGGGGTTGGGCTGGGGGAGCTTTCCAGGTCCCTTCCAACTCCCAATATTCTGTGATTCTGTGATGTGCCACAAAACCCCGTGTGAGTTTTGTCTCTTCTTTGGTAACGCTAAGGATATTGCTTGCTCTGGGAGATGTATCTGCTCGATTTGCTTTGTGAATCTGTTCTTAAGGTGTTGGCTGCTGATGGTGAAAGGCAGGCCCCAGTTGACCAGTTTTAATAGAGTCATTTGGTTGGAAAAGACCTTTAAGATCACTGAGTCCAACCATAACCTTGTCCAGTACTAAACTGTGTCTCTAAAGTACCTCATCTACCCATCTTTTAAATCCCTTCAGGGATGGGGACTCCACCACTTCCCTGGGCAGCCTCTTCCAGTGCCTGGTAACTCTTTCATTGAAGAAATTATTCCTAATATCCAATCTAAACCTCCCAGGGTGCAACTTAAGGCCATTTCCTCTCGTCCTATTGCTTGTTACTTGAGAGAAGAGGCCAACACCCACCTCAGGAGTTGTAGAGGATGATTTTGTGGGTCCTAAGGTGTGATATCAGGTTGAAAGGTGTCCCCACTCTGGCAGAATTTAAAACAAAATTCAGAAAATCAGTCCAGTGTGTGTTATGTTCATCAGGGGTGGAGAAGTGGATGTGTGGGTTTGTGTTCTTACATTCGGTTCACTGAAGCTCCATCCTCTTTGCAGCATCTCTGTAAAATGCACATCAGCTCACGTCTGAGTTCCTGTCGCTGTGGGGACATTGAGTCTAGGTTTTTTCTGCTTAATTCTGACTTTTTTCTCCCTTTCCAATTGGCTTCATGGTAGCGTTTGAACGATGAAGTGTCTTAATACAATGTGCATCTGTGCCTTACTGGTGTCATTGGCTGATTTAATTTTGTCTCTGCTCTTCCACACGCTCCTAAGTTGTTCTCAGCTGAGTCTTGGGAGAAGATGGTGAAGTATTTTTCCATCTTCCTTAGGCATTCAGGCCTCTTCCAGTTGATGGTTCCAACAGGACAAAAGTTAAATGTAATAACTCTGTACTGTGCACCTCGAAACTACCAGAGATGTGGATTCCTATAAAGCTCTCAACTCTTTTAATGTGGTTTGTTCCAGGCACAACTGCGAGCTTTCATCCCCGAGATGCTGAAGTATTCCACAGGTCGCGGGAAACCAGGCTGGGGCAAGGAAAGCTGCAAGCCCATCTGGTGGCCTGAGGACATCCCCTGGGCCAACGTCCGCAGCGACGTCCGCACAGAGGAACAGAAGCAGCGGGTGTGTATATCCCTGTCTGTCTGCTTTAAACTGAGCGCAGGGGCTTGTGACCAGTTTTTGTGGGAGTAGTTTTACCCTCAAGTGATGGAAGAAGCTATGGCATTGGCCCTTCCGTGGCTTCGTGTCAGATATTCAGCCTGAGATGATTCAACCTCCTCTGTCCCTGCTGGGGCTGTGTGATGAGCCGGTATTTGAACCACATCTCTTTCTGCAGTGGGTGCTGCAGAACCTGCTCATCTCTTTGGCCTTATCACAGAATCATTGAGGTTGGAAGAGATGTCTCAGATCATCAAGTCCAACCCTCAACCCACCCCCACCATGGCCACCAAACCATGTCCCCAAGTGCCACATCCATGCACTTCTTGAACCCCTCCAGGGATGGGGACTCCACCACCTCCCTGGGCAGCCCCTTCCAGTGCTTGACCACTTTTCCTAATATCCAATCTAAATCTATGCTTATAAAGCAGCATACCCAGCCTAAGACAAATCTACTTTCCAAGTATGCAAGTCATTTACTGCAAAGCCTGTGTCATGTCCCATCCTGAGCTGCAGAGACCTTTGCACTTAAAGGGAAGCGGTCAAGGATGTGCAACAGAGCCAGGAAAAAATGAGACAACTGAGTGAAAAGGTCTTGGGCATCAGTTATGGCCATGGATCTTGTATGCAGATGATGTTTCTACCAACCAGTCACAAAGATAATCACAGAAAGCTCCCAGGGTGTGCAAGGGGCAGGACTTGTGCAGGCTGATGTAGGTCTGGATGGGTGGGGAGGGATGCCTACCAAGGCTAAATATGGTGCTGTGACAGTGAGTGCTTTCCAAGGTAGGTATGGTTTTCTACTTGTTGCCCTGGTTTTGGTTGGAAAAGACCTTTAAGATCATCCAGTCCAACCACTGAACCAGCCCTAAGTCCACCACTAGACCATGTCACTGAGCACGACATCTCCTCATCTTTTAAACACCTCCAGGGATGAGGACTCCACCACCTCCCTGGGCAGCCTCTTCCAGTGCTTGACAACCCTTTCAGTAAAGAAATTTCTTGTAATATCCAACCTAAACGTTCCCTGGCACAACTTGAGGCCATTTCCCCTTGTCCTGTCACTGGTTACATGGAAGAAGAGACCAACACCCACCTCTCTACCCGCTCCTTTCAGGAGCTGTAGAGAGCAATAAGGTCTCCCCTCAGTCTCCTCCAAACTAAACAACCCCAGCTCCCTCAGCCACTCCTCATAATTCTTGTGCTCGAAACACTTTAGCAGCTCTATTGCCCTTCTCTGGCCACGCTCCAGCCCCTCAATGTCCTTTTTGTAGTGAGGGGCCCAAAACTGAACACAGGATTCAAGGTACAGCCTCACCAGTGCCCAGTACGGATTTCACTGGGACACTTCCCTTTCCCTTGGCCAGATGTGCTCGTTCTGTGTCAGTACACAGAAACGCAATAGCTCTTCGGGGTGGTTTCTGAGTGTTGAGGAAAGGAGGGGATGAGGAGAGAGGGATTAGGTATTGAGGCCTTTGGTTTGCTTGAGAAGCAGTTAAAAACCACCCAATAAACCCCAGTAAAGACACAAATCACAGCTGTAGCAGCGGTGCAGTGGTTCAGAAAAAAATCACGCTGACTCTTCACTCTTTTTGATTCTCCTGGTAGGTGTCATGGACCCAAGCGTTGCGGACCATCGTGAAGAACTGCTACAAGCAGCACGGGCGTGAAGACCTGCTCTACGCCTTCGAGGACCAGCAGACACAGCAGCAGACCACCACCACACACAGTATAGCGCATCTGGTGCCGTCACAGACGGTGGTACAAACCTTCAGTAATCCTGATGGCACCGTGTCCCTCATCCAGGTGAGTGAAACCCTCTGGTTTTTCCCATTTCCAACAGGCTGGCTTGAGATCGAGTTGCCTGCATCAGGGAGGTGATTTGGAGCAAACTCCTCTTGGTCATTTAACTTGTCCTTCAATAATTTTGTTTTTATCTGTGTCTTAGCCTGTCGTCACCCGCAGGCTCGTTAACCCAATGCTCCCACCCGAAGAAGCAGCCTCATCCTCTCTCTTCCCCACACCCTGTAACTAGGAGGCCTGTAACGAGTGGAGTGCCCCAAG
>NW_010183806.1:0-275 GCF_000695765.1 Mesitornis unicolor
CCACCGGGTCACGGTGACGAACGCCAGGGACCACTGGGGTGACACCGGGTGACACCCACAGAGCGGGAACCGGGTGACCCCAACTCCGGGTGACACCGGGGACACGTTTGGGGTGACACCGGGTGACAACCAGAGCAGGAACCGGGTGACACCAACCCCAGGTGAACCGGGGACGGGTTTGGGGTGGGGATGGTGACACCGGGTGACAATGGGGGACACATTTGGGGTGACACCGGGTGACAATGGGGGACACCCACAGCGGGGGGACCAGGTGA
>NW_010183807.1:0-7065 GCF_000695765.1 Mesitornis unicolor
ACCATTCTATGATTCTATGATTCTATGTTTGATGGGAGAAAACTCTGATAAGAACAATGAATAAAACATGATACACCATTTTAGAAATCCCATACAGAGAAAAGTGGTGGCACTGTTTCAGTCATAGCTCAGGTGACAGCAACCATTTTTGTTCCTGAATGATTAGAGTCACTCCTAAGTATTACATTCCAATTCAAAGATTACTGAAATTAACAAATGTTCAAAAAGTTTTCTAAACAAATAGGATTAATTTTCTCTCAAAATCTGTAAGTAGTTTAATCCTAAATATGTGCTGGGATAGGTCTTTTAGACAAAAGTTCATCAAATAATGTGTCACTTATGGATTAAGTAAAAATCTCAAATTCACTGCTTATGACAAATCTTTACAATTTGAGAAAGAAATTAAAATAAATGATATGAAAAAAATAGCCACATTTTGTTCAATTTATTTTAACACTGGGTAAGGGCAGACCCTCAGGATTCCCTGCTCCTCCTCCCTGCTGCATATTCCCAGTAACTTGTGGTTTGATGAAAATACATTAAATGGGCATGTTTTCAAAAACATTTTAGTTGCCATATGGTGAGTTTGTTTGTTTGTTTTTTCTGAAGAAACTATGCTTTATCAGGTAATTATTCCCTTTTATCATTATTATTATTATTTCAATAGCAGTGCATGCAATTCTTTAACAGTGTACAAAAACAGATACATTTTTTTCATTGAGATCATATTGTTTAAAATAGACATAGAAAGCAAAGATATGCACAATAGAAAATAAAAAATATTTCAAATAATTTCATGTAAGATTACTTTGGTAGGTAGAAATGAACAATACTAGACTTTTAAAAAGCAGAGTGGAGGTACTTCAGTCATCCAGGCCTTATTCTATACAGCTCTGTTCATTCTCTCTGTCTTCTCTAATGTGTGCTGCTCTTCCATAGTGACTTTTACAGCCACACTAAATCTCACGGCTTCATTTATCTTCCCTAGAGATGTTCCATAGCTGTGCATGCACTGGTGGATGCTAGGAAATAGCATCCTGTGAAAATACGTACATTGTTCAGAAATTAGCCATAAGCCAGGCCACACTTGCGAAGGGTTTTGGACTCCTACCTCCTATTTTGTCTGTAGTTGCACATAGTTGGTAGTTTGGGAAACTAAGCTTGAGTCAGGAGCTTAAATATTTTTGTGCATCTAAGCTAGGTCCATGACTTTACTCTAAACTATCCTGTATTTGAAATGTCATGTGGTACTCTCTCTAAATATAAAATTGTAAACAGAAACTAAAGTTTTTTGCACTACATTTCTGGTAATTCTGCTTACGGGAGAGTCAGACATGATAAATTAGTCCTAATATGTGAAGCAATATAAGCCTGCAAATTCTGAGTGTTTTCTGAGGTGTGAATTGTCAGTACAAGGGTTAATCCAAACAGCAATACGCCATGAATTAGTCTTAAAACAGGTTTCACTAAAACAAGATAATGGAGTAATTCCTGTTGTGTAAGAGACACTCTTGTATTTGTATTGCTTTTAATTATGAATTTGAATCTCCAGCTGAAATATAGTCTGCGAGATCCAAGTACCATATGGCTATCCATACTATGGCTCAACAGATATCCCCCAAGCTGCACAGCTGTCCTTCATATATATGAACACAAAGAACACATGGTAGAATATATAATACAACAAATGAGTTTGGATAAATAGGAAGAAAGATGTTAATAGTTCCTCTCAATAAGAAATGGGTAGCATTTATGCACATATATATTTTAAGAGAAAATTCTGGCAGATTCTCTTTACACCCAAATCCAAAAAGCATTATTTATAATTAGAAGCTTGATCATTTTTATCAAGTCATAATAAAGGCATCTGGTACCAGAGCAGCTCAAAATTAAGACCTGTTTGGACGGAGGTCTGTACAGTAACACCACAGTTTCAGTATGACATCATCCAGCTTTGCATCATCTTACAGCTCATTTAAGTAAAGTCTATGTCATTGGTACAGTGATTGACAGGGTTGGAAAATTTCAAATTTTGGACAAAACTAGATTTGCTTCTAAATAAAGAGTAGCTAGAAGGCTATTGGGAAAATGAACAGACAACAAAGACACTGGATTTGACCAATTTTAGTAATTTTAGCTTAGTGATGTTTTGGTTAATTATTTTAGAAAATGTTTTTCCAGAAAGGTGTCTATGTCTGTTTCTATGGAAGTCAAGACAACGTAAAGATGACCACAGACTATCCTAAGTGAGCTTAGTAATTGTTGTCTTGCACACCATTCCATGTGTCATTACAGATTAAGGAAGGAACAGGTCAGAAGGTTAGACACGTGTCCATTTTTCTTAAACAACCACCTAAGTTGGCTAGCAGTGTCCCTGCATGGCACAGAGCTCCAGGAAATTGACATCTGTGCCTCGAAGGTGAACTAGTTCTGCAGATCAGGCAGTAGCTATTTACAAGATAATTCTCCAGTGAAGCCAATAGGACCATCCACAGCAGTAAGGATCTGAAAGGTCAGTTCAACTATTATTCATTCACAATCTGAATTTGTATTTATGCTACAAAAGCAATGTAGCCTTCCCTTTCAACAGGACTCTAAACTCTAAATTTAAAAAGCAGTTGTAAAATCAGAACCCTGGAGAGAAGAAAACATAGGAAGATATATATTTTATTGAGATTTATCTAGGATATGTGTTGAGTCTAACTTACAACATTATTCCAAAAGTTAATATCAAAGATGACAGCAAATGCATGAAACAACTCCTTCTTCTGAAGTAAAAGCTTCTGGGATTTGAGAAGCATTCATATGGAATGAAAATACACAGAATCTGAAGCAAAATTCTGCTCTTGTGTCAGCCTACACAGTCTCCTTTGCATTCTGTAGTGTTGCACTGGGGTGACCAGGGATGGCTAAGATTATTATACTCAAATAATCAGACTACATCCTCTCAAAGTAAATTCAGACTCACACCTGCTGCTTAACCATTGGCTTGCCCCTTTTCTCTAAGCATCATATCCTATGATGTAATCAATACAAAAGGTCAATTTCTGGCACAAAAATGAACTTTAAAATGCACTGGTAGCTCATAACTTTGTATTTCTGTGCTTTGTATTTCAGCCATTTCATCTTAAAATACAGCTGGTAAAATACAATCAAGAGGGTTTTTGTTCGAGATTGTAGTTTGTCAGTCTGAAGCCAAAAAAGATGTGTTTCCCACTTAAATAATCCCTGTGGTTAGTATCAGGGTTCAGTGGAATTTGCAAAGGACAGTAATTGAATGGTTGGTACATTGCTGAAATAGATTCTCCAAACGACTTTGACCTGATTTGTACACTTCTTCAGTGGTTTAGAAACACTGCAGAGCTGTGGATACATCCAGTTCAGACATCATGGAGTCAGAATTAGCAATATACCACTTCTCAGCCTCATTCTTAAAATCTGTATTCAAAGTTTTTGAAACATCTCTACACTGAAAACTATGGGGTTGTGATACCTCAGGAATCTTTATGTGGATGAACTTGACTATGAGACATAAAGGCCAATATAAAACATTGTTTTTAATTTGCACAGCCTAACTATACATGGAGAAACACAGAATGGCATTTGTTCTAACAAAGACTACAAAGAAACAACTTGGGCAGAGCACTGTGCACAGACATCACACAATTTTCTTTTCAAAGTCAGGGCTTGCACACTCTAAATTACCTCCCAAAACAATTATGTATTGCTTTGGGTGTTCTAATCATGAAAATATCACAGTGCTGCATATGTCTATATGCCCTCAAGTCTTAGATAATCATAACTTAGTGAGGATCCAGTTTAAAAGTCTTGGTAGACATACCCAAGCCCCATGAAATAGATGTAGACACTGTAAGTTGCCATATTTTCCCAGTGACTGGAAAAAGGGAAACACAACCTCCATTTCAAAAAACAGAAAAAAGGAAGTCCGGGCCAGTCAGTCTCACCTCTGTTCCCAGAAAGATCATGGAGCAGATCCTCCTGCAGGTTCTGCTAGGGCACATTGAAATTGAAGAGGTGATATGTGACACTCAACATGACTTCATCAAGGGTAAATCATGCCTGACAAATTTGGTGGCCTTCTACTATAGGATTACAATATCAGTGGAAAAGGGAAGAGCAACTGACATCATCTACTTGGACTTGAGCAAAGCATTTGACACTGTCTCACACAACATCCTTGTCTCTAAATTGGTAAGACATGGATTCGATGGATGGACCACTCTGTGGAAAAGGAATTGGCTGGATGGCCATACTCAGAGAGTTGTGGTCAATGGCTCAATGTCCAAACGGAGACCAGTGACGAGTGGTGTTCCACAGAGATCCGTACTGGGACCAGTGCTGTTTAATATCTTTGTCAGCGACATGGATAGTGGGATCAAGTACAACCTCAGCAAGTTTGATAATGACACGAACCTGGTTGCTGTGGTTGACATGCTGGAGGGGGTTGACACGCCATCCCGAGGGACCTTGACAGGCTGGAGAGTTGGGCCCATGTCAACACCATGAAGTTCAAAAAGGCCAAGTGTAAGGTCCTGCACCTGGGTCAAGGCAATCCCAAGCACAAATACAGGCTGGGCAGAGAGATTGGCTGATTGAGAGCAGCCCTGAGGAAAGGGACATGGTTGGTTGTTGAAAAGCTCAACTTGGGCTAGGGATGTGCAATGGCCAGTCCAGAAAGCCAACTGTATCCTGGGCTGCATCAAAGAAAGCATGGCCAGCTAGTCAAGGGAGGTGATTCTGCCCTCTACTCTGCTCTGGTCAAACTCTACCTGAAGTACTGCATCCAGTTCTGGGACCCCCAACACAACGACATGGATGTATTAGAACGGGTCCAGAGAAGGGCCACAAAGATGATCAGAGGGCTGGAGCACCTCTCTTATGAAGTCAGGCTGAAAGAGTTGGGGCTGTTCAGCCTGGAGAAAAGAAAGCTCCATGGAGACCTTATTGCAGCCTGCAGTTCTTCAAGTTGTCCTACAGGAAAGCTGGGGAGGGACTTTTTAACAGGGCAGGTAGCAATAGAACAAGAAGGAATGGTTTTAAACTGGAAGAGGGTAGATTTGGACTAGCTATTAGGAAGACATTTTTTACTGTGAGGGTGGTGAGACACTGGCACAGGATGCCCAGGGAAGTTGTGGATGCCCCTTCCCTGGAAGTGTTCAAGGCCAGGTTGGACAGGGCTTTGAGCAGCCTGGTCTAGTGGGAGGTGTCCCTGCCCATTGCAAGAGGGTTGGAACCGGATGATCTTTAAGGTCCCTTCCAACCCAAACCGTTCTATAATTCTATGATATTTCTAAAATTATGTTTGTATAATACAAGTTTCTGGTTACCTTCCTTGCAATATTGAAAACTTTAAGTATGCTCATTTAACAATGTCAAGATAACTGGGAAGCAAACAGTAACTTGTGGTATTTGTCCAAAAAACTTTATTATTGCCATGGATCATATTTATGAAGACATCTTAAAGTTACAAGGAGTTGTAATAAAAGAAGCAGTTCCAACAATGTAAAGTGGTCCATTACATGTTTCAAATGACAACTGTATTACTGCAGCGGACTAGTATAGCAATTGTGAATAGGAAACACATTACACATAACTTGTTTTGAGACAGAATGATACAATAGGCCAAAATAATACTGTAAGAATATACTATTCTGTGACATGTAACAATTATTTGGAGGTTACAAAGTAAGAATGTAAGCTACTGTAACTTAGCAATCTGATAAAAAAGTAGTAACAAAAGCAAATTTAGCAATGGAAACATAACTATTTATTATTGTTTAATTATTAATGGCTGCTTGGTTATTATAATTAGCATTTGTATTTTTTCTCATTATATATATTAATGCTCATTACCATATTTTCGAAGATCAAGGAGTGCTGTTATGACACGCTGCTGCCATACACTGTACAACCTCGAAATGACAACTTATACCCAAAAGACCTTAGAGTACAAGAGAACACATAACACATGGGAAAATATTGTTGGAGAAGACATGAAAACATGACAACATTATGGGGAGCAAAGGCCTTGATAAACATGTGATTTAAACATTACACATTTTGACAGACTTCACACATGCTGAGTTTTATGGAGGATTCAGGTGAGGATAACTAAGTAGCTTTGAAAATGTTTATAGATAGCTCTTCTCAAGCATGAGAGAGAGCATAAGTGTCTTCCCTAGAAGATTTAAGAGGTAGATGATGAAGGTATTCACCAATAAATCTCTTCCCTCTTTCCAGTGTTGTTCAGTGGATGAGAGAACATATGAATCGTAAGAAGCCACGAAAGGGACTGAAAGAGGAAAAGGGATTTTAAAAACTGGGAGTACAGTGCTTCCACAAATCTACTCAAAACAGAAAACCACAACACAGGGTCATTAAAAAACTGTATTTTAAATAGAAGCAGGATGGATTCAAAATCCTAGGTGTCAAAAAAAAAATAAATAAATCACACTTAAGTAATTTTCCATGGCAAATGCTAATCAAACAGTCAATTACTTTTATTAATAAAACTATTTGTTTTTTGTGTGTTTGTGTATGTTAATATTAGAAAGTGTAAGGAAAATCAAGATAAAAATGTAAAGAACTTAAAAATATAGTAATTAGATTTCAAAGCAGACTTATGGAAACTTTGAGGCAGCAAAAAAGAGCTAGGTATGCATTTCTGAACAGATGGTGCTAGATAAGGTCACACAATAATAATTGAGGTCAGAATTTGGTCACTGTAGGAACAGACACTCTCAGTGAAAGAGGTGAATTTTCTCCTGTGTTTTTCATAACTAAGTGCCATTCAGTCACAGTACTATCTGTTGTAGACTCTCTCAGTAATCCCTTGTCCATACAAGCCTTTCTCTAGAATATTCTTTCAATATTATGCATGTAAAGAAAAATTCTGTTTGTGCAAACACTGATTTGATTTTTAGCTGCAGAGACAAAAGCCTACCAGTATCATCATTTATCTTAGCTACCATTTCTAAGATAACAGTAAGTTAAGCTGTTAACAAACAGATTAAGGTGCATTTTCACTGCTCATGTAGGAAAGAG
>NW_010183807.1:7096-9879 GCF_000695765.1 Mesitornis unicolor
GAGTGATATAAAAAACAGCTAACTTTTATTAAAATTCAAACAACTTTTAAATTCAAAGACCAACTTTCAAATACTTTATATCAGAGACAGAAGTCAAGTCAAGGTGGATGGATGTAGCAGAATTGACTTGCAGAGTTGTCTTGGACAGATATTGCTCAAATTCTCCTCAGCTTTCAGCATGTAAAACCAGAGTTTCATCGACCTTGCTGTTGATTTTACACACTGTATCTGAGAGCAGTGTTTGCTTTGAGAGTTTTTTCACACTTAGCATAGAAATATATGATATTAAATAACACAGTATACCATTAAGCATGGATTAATTGCATTTACTTCTAGCAGGAAGTCATTCACATTTGAATGCCAGTTAGAAAGCACACCCTAGAAATCAAACCAACGGAGTTTCTATATGGGCCTCAAATCATAATATTATGCTGTTTCAAGTCGTACAAAATATTCTCTCCAGAGCTGCAATTGCAGGTGCAGTCACTACAGTCAATACTTTTATTTGAATGACACCCATATCAAAGTGTTTTTCTTTCATTATGGTCCATTTTATCTGGCTAAAATAAAACTATATTTGAAAAATATTGTTAATGTATCATATTTGGGAAGGTTTTATTTTATTTTCCTTTTCACTTATTACTCAATTACTTACCTGAAAATATTTTCCTATTTTCCTTCATGTAACATTAACTTGGATCTGTATTTTGTCCCTTTTCCCTTCCCTCACAGTGTTACACAGAAATACATGACAGAAATAAGAACAATATCAGAAATAAACCAGCTAACAGTATTTGCCTGAATAAAGGTAAATACTACTATCTGTAGTTTTGCTTTTATGAAGTGGCTAAAACCAAGGCTATGCTATTACTAAAGTAAAACCCAATACTGTATTTCATTATTTTGTGACTTCTGTAATAAAGATTAATATTTTTTTTGTGGCAGTCATTTAATTCTAAAATCTGTGGATCGTTTTGTTATAATAAATATAACATTACTTCAGGCTTTTCAAATCAGCTTGGGTACACTTACAATTTATGCATGTCTACAAGCTTGAACTTGTCACACATGAGGTCTAAGTACCTCATCTTACTACAAATGCAAGACTAGAGACATTGCTGGTACAGTATAATTTACTTTGCTCCATCATATATTGTAGAGGAGTAATGAGAACGACAAGTTAAAAAAAACACTATATTTATATCCATTTCCACTGGTAGAAGCAGAAGCCACCTTTTTTCACATTGTTCAGGAATAACAGCTGGTTGATGATCAGCAACAGCCTGAACGTAATCAAATACAAATACAAATCGGTACCTTATGCTGACAGCAGGCAAGCCTACAGACCTGAAAACCAGTCAGACTACTGTGGCAGCATGTTGAATGGCTTTATACTATTGCTAATGATTTATAAGAAAAGTTGAACAACAGAGACAGAACTAAGAAATTATTTGTTACAATTCTATAAAGCAAGGCTTCTTACAAATTCTTCCGTGAACTATTTGCTATAGTATCCCAAAATGCACCCTTTGCAGAAACATCTCTGTGCCATTAAGACGCTTTTGACAAAAACGTACACATTAATGGGGTGGCATATTAAGATGATGCATATGCATCTATGCATACATGGAGATTGCTTTTGAACACACTTGATCTGATCTGCCTCGATCCCACAGCCCCACCACAGGGCCAGCCTGACTCAGGGTCTGTGCTGACACCCACCATGTAGCCCCCTCCCCACCACCACTGCTTGCCTCCAACACTTCAGCACCACTAACCTCACTGATGGATTGTGATCTCCATACAGGGAGGCTGGCTTTAACACCCATCCAGACACACAATTTAAATCATATTTTAATCTGCTCTGGGTTCTGGCCTTTGCTGGGAGGCATTTAGGCTTTCCTTGTGTCATGGTTCAGGGCTGGGCTGGCCACTAAATGATGGACATACACTCTGTATTAACTCTGCTTCCACAAGGAGAAGAGAAAGAGCGAGAGACTTATGGGTTGGAAAACAGGTTTAATGAAACAGTAATAGTAAAGGATAATAAATAGGAAAATAATGAAATATATACAAATGTATTCAAAATCAGTATCAAAGCCTTCCCCCATCCCCCTTATCACCTGAGACTCTGCAGAGCAGGGCACCTGAAAAGTCCCACACTGGACTCAGCAGCAGGTGGGAGCAGGATTCAGGAGCAGCATTCAGGAACTGAATCCAGGAATGCATGGATAGGGATCGAAGGCAGACAACCTAGCAGGGTTCTGCTCAAACATCAGCCATAGAAGTAATGAAGATGAGGAAAAAAATACAAAAAAGGTGCTTGACTCTCATGATCCCTCAGCTTTATACCGAGTATGACATATGTGGTATGGAATACCTCGTTGGTCTGTTTTGGGTCATCTGTCCTGTCTCCTCCCCACAGGTGCAACACCTCACTTATGACACCCCAATACGGCACCCACGATGTGGCACTGGCCTTGGTCTCCCCCAGCATAAGTATAAGCAAGAGCCATATTTACTATACCCAATAGTAACTATAAACCTCAAATATACCTTGTAGAACCAGACACTGTGTAGAAAAACATGCCGTTCATTTCAGAAAGTACAATTACTTAGAAAAAAAATGAAAAAAGCAAAATCACTAGAGAATTGGTTGTATTTAGCTCAAACCGGGACACCTTGCCAAAATCACACTCCTCAGGAGACCTACAGCAACCCCCACCCTCTGGGGACGGCGAAGACGTCACACCACGCCGGGCCGCACCACACCACGCCGGGCC
>NW_010183808.1:0-10000 GCF_000695765.1 Mesitornis unicolor
GGTGGAGAATCTCCTCACAGCTCCGGAGGTGCCCCGCGAGCGTCCGGGCTGCCTTTTTTACCGTCAGGACACTTGGCAAAATACTTGTCAGATCTATGTTACCTGACATTTTTTAATTTATTTTGTTATTTATTTATTTACACGGGATGCGTTGCAACTTCCTGAGGGTGTGCGCTGCCCAGGTCTGGGGAGCGCGGAGCTGAACCCCTGTTAGCAGAGCCGGGAGGGAGACTTCCACAGAGAGCCCGAGGAATCCAAGTGATGGATGCTCTCACCCCACATTTCTGTAGAGTGCAGCGGAGCTTAAGTTGCTCTTGGGCGATGAGGTTTTAAATGCCAAAAATTTTCATCACGAAAGTACAAATTTTTTTTTTCCCTGCGTTACTGCGACACTAATAAACTCTGCGGATTTGGTTGTTTTTTAGAGGCACTAAATTTTTTTTTGCAATTTTTTCACATCACTGAATTTACAGAGAATTTTTTTTTAAAGAAGAAAATTTGCAAATCATTCTGCATTGTGTTATGAGAATAAGAATGATCTGGCTTTAAAAATAAATATATGCATTGGCTGGCTTTTTAGCTATGTTTTGATACTCAATCACATTCCCCTTTAATTGCACACTGAAAAAATAAGACCAAAACAACAAACGTGAAATCATTGCAAATCTCAGCTGAGGCGCCTAAAAGTGCACAGCTCTCAGTAAATTATGGTGCTTTATGTCCAAGGGTTTCTTTGCTACTGAGGATCCACTTCGGTTTCTGCTGACAGCTGAGCACTAGGGTATTGACTGTGTTGTGAATATTAAGATTGATTCCGCTTTATATGGCATTATATTACCTGGGATAAGGGGAATGATCCCCTTCTGCCCTCCCTCCCCACCTATGGTTTGCCTCCATCAGCTCACAACCCCTTTCCGTCTTCGGCGTGTGTTTGTTTTCTGCCTTGCCCTAAACTTTCTGCCTGTCCTGCTCTGGAGCCAGCCCCGCAGCCTGCCCTCGATGTTCAGACATTTTGCAGCAGGCAGATTTCAATTAAGCAGGCAGGCGTGGGTCCTGCGATCACTTTATTTGCAGAGGGCTTAGCCTCGCTGTTTTGAAAGGAAAGTATAGTCAGCCACATGTCAGAGGTGAGCTGCGAAGAAAAACCCCAGTCCTTCAGCGGCGGGGATTACTGGCAGAGGGTGTTTGGTGAGGCCACTGCCGGCTCGGGGGCGAGAGGGAACCTCACAAGAGACCCTGTGGTCTGAAATGTTTCGGGGTGTTTCAGTGATAACTTGTCAGTTGGGATCCTGCCTTTGTGCTGCCAGTGGTCGAGCCAAGTTTGCAAGTTCTCTCTTTTGTGAGATCGCGAGAGCCAACAAAGAGCGAAGGTGTCCGCCTGCCCAAAGGCGAGATCCTGCCAGCCCCAGCAGCGCAGGAGGAACAGGATTAATGCACCGCGTGATTGATGGAGATGAATCCACACCCCCACCAAAAACTGCTCCTGGAGGAGGACCTTCACTCAGGATCTCCCAGTTGAGGCGAAATGTCTGTGTAGGCTTTAGTTAGCGTGCTGGAGTGAAGAAAACATGAAAAGAAATTCTAGCCTATTTTCTGCGAGCTGTTTTCGTAGGAAACGGCTCAAACAATTCTGAACTGGAAGGGTGAGCGGTCTGAGATGCAATTAAAGTAGAGACCCCCCCTCCTCCCCCTGGTGCTCTGCATTGTCTTGTGGTCCAGGTCCTTAAATACGCCTGCAGCTGGGTCATGTGCTGGTATTTAATTCTTTTTAATCAGAACCAAAGTTTATCTTGGTGTTGGCAGCGGGGATTGCCGAGATGGCTTTATCGCTGCCTTTTCCTGTGAGGAGAGGTGAGGAGGGAGACTGTAGCCTAGACATAAAGTGTCATTGCAGTCCTGTCTGTTCTGAAACAAGTAATGCAATATTTAAGTCATTTTTATATTGAATTATGTATTTTTTTATATTTTAGTTATTTTCAGTACAGTCAGCGAGGACTGTGTGAGTCTGGTAGTGAGAGAACGTGCAGAGGAATGCTACGTTGAGGTAGAGCAGCTCTGTCCCTTTCCTGCAAGGGTTAATGAATGCATCGCATTTTAAAAGCCTCTCTCTCTGCCTCACTTAGGGTTAGGAGCTGAAGATTTTCCCTTTTTTCCCTATCTGCCGTGTACAAAGCAAATCACCGAGCTTACCGAATTTAGCCTGACATTTCTTTTTGAACACTTTAGCATTTTAAAAAGTGCTGCATAATACATTTAAGAGGTTTGCAGATATTAATAGATACGTGCATTCTTGGAGGCAACCACAAGGTAGCATGGTTTTCATAAAGAAACTGCCACTTATTTCTTTAATTAGTCCAAAGAAGAACGATACCCGAAGTCCTACTGAAGCCCCTCTAACCAGCTATGAAGATAAGCAAGTGAGAGCCTGTTGACGCTGTTTTGCTTTATTTGACCCGTTCTGTCAGGTGTCGGAGTTGTGTTCTTCGCGTGTGCTCACATCTGTTGCATACCTGCGTGCCAGCCCGTCTCCTTGTGCTCCTACCAGCGGGAATCGCAAACTGATTTGCGCCTTTGTTTTCTTAGCTAGCTCTTTTTTTACTGACTGAAAATCCTTCACAGTTGCCATTTGATTAGGCCTGCGTTAGGACGTTGCCGTACCTGCGCTGCTGGTTATTCTTGCAGAGATGGAAAAGCAAATTTATTAATTCTTACAGTCTTAAAATGGTTCAGGAATTGCAATCATTTCCCAGTGGAATGACAGATTATCAGGTCCTGGATTGTGGTGATAGGTGATTCATTTTTTTGTCTTTAAAAATAATTCGTCCCGAAAGGAGCACACATTTCTAAGAACGTCGTACTTAGTGTGCGTACACGCAGACACGTACGCATTTATTTCTTTATTTCTGTAAGCCCAACAGAAACAATGATAGCTGCCAACTGAACCCTAATTTACTGTCACCACAAACCCTAAATAGCATTCATTTACTAGTAAAGCCTAATGGCATACATGATGGTTTGCCAGATTTGTGGCCTTTGTGAGGCTTATAAGCAGGACTGACTTGGGAAGATCATAAAACTTAATGAACTTCTCGACGGCAGGAGGTGTCCGCAGGGGAAGAGCAAGGCCTGCTCGGCTGCTCGGGCTGCTTGAACTGTTTTTTATGTCTAAAGAGAGAGGGGGAAAATGTTCGTGAAGAATGTTCTCCCCTCGTGCCGAATTTTGTTTTAAAGGATGAAAAAAGAATAGGTATGAAACCCGGAGAAACAGTGACGTTAGCCACGGGGTTCATTTCTTGCTGTTCCCCGTGTAAGCTTAAACCTTTGTTTTTATTGCTCCAACTGTAAATAGCCATGCGGTGCCATTCGGATGATGAAAGGGCTGCGTGGTGCCCTCACTGCTGTAGAGCTTCTTCTTGATGAAAACGGCCCAACTCTTGCAGGAACGCCCCTTGTCCATAGGCCGCAAAATCCGCAACCGCCTGTTGGTACCTGCTGCGAGGAGGACTCGCTTCTGCCCGGTCTGCTGGCACAGCTGGGAGACGTTAACCCCTTTCTCCACTCTGGTTCTCCCAGATCGCATCGGGGACTCCTCCCTTGCGTTACACCAACTGCAACTTTTCAGTGTTTGTAAACGTACCATTTAGTGCCAGCGACTTGCAGCAGTGTATAACAGTGTGCAGCCTGCAAGTCCTGCCTGGCTGGGAAAGGGTTCAGACGAACAATGAAATGGCACTGGTGGCACACGTCGATATGTGGGGATGTACCTGTATGTGTCAGCTGTTGCTGCTGTTTTCTGAAGAGCAGCTGTGATGTTATCCTTACTCAGTTTAGCTATTTAAAATATTTGTGTGCAGCCTTGCTGGTTTTTTTTCTAGCTGCTAAATTAATTTTTTAATTTACGCTGACTACATAAGGGAGTGAGCGCTGTGCATTTACGTGAGCACCTCTTTTCTTCAGTTTAAATTGTTCAGCTTTTGTTTCCTTTCTCGTGCTTCAGCATCCAAGATTTTTCACCAAGCCATTGGTTATACTCTTGAATGGTATTTTTTTAATTGTCAGCAAATGTGTTACAAATGGTGACGAGCAGCAGAACGTTGGGTCATTTCCACTGTCCTTATGGCAATGACATTGCATTTCTTCACAAATGTCCTGCTAGGAAAAAAATAAATGGAATAAAGTATCTTGATTGTCGTTTGGTCGTCTGTTTCAAACATATTCATTATCCAAATCCTCTCTGGCTGGTGCATTTCTAACAGGGTCCTCCTCTGGTTAAGGAAACAGGCGGCGTTGGGGCTTGTTTTCATTAGAGAAATCCACGTTGCTGTGTCTTGCAGGACCTGTGACTGCACGGTACCTTCAGGCCGCACCGCTGCTAGTGCTCCTTGCTGTATTTAAATAACAATCTGCACATTGATTGCCAGGATCTGTGTTTCCAGATTATTTTTCCCCCCACTCTGTAAAGGATAAATTTGGAGCTACTTGTCAATATTAATTTAACTGGGAGCAGGGCTTTATTTTATTTTATAGCTATTTTTCATGTCCTTCATTTTATTCTTGAATTTGACACATTTGCTTGCTTATCTGAAAATACTGAATTACGTGAGTTACCGTGGGGTGTATTTTAGGATGCTGCTTGTAAGTTCAGGAATTTTTGCATTCAGAGATAAATTATTACAACAGCATGCAGTGAATGCAAAAGAGGCCTTTTTTACGGGATTTAGCACATTAATCAAGCTCTGTTCCTGCATCTCTCAATGAAAAAGTTGTACGATACGGATATTACGCTGTCTTTTTTCAATTTAAATATTGATTTGTGTGAAACATTAATATAATGATATTTGCAGTCTACCGTAGACAAATCTAAGCAGAATTAGACATACTAAATTGTTACAAATGCAACGCAATATTTAAACACATATGAAGGCTGTATTAATAATTACACAGCAGAGCACGAGAGAGTCCGGTTTGTATCCGCCCTGGGTTTTGAGGCTGATTTTCGATTCCCGGCACATCCCGCAGATGATGTTTCAATGAGTATTTATTTGTAGGAATACCGTTCCGAATATCTGTATGGATATTTGTGTGAGTGCTGGGTGTGTGACAGTGCGTCCGAGCGTGCGGAGTTTCCCGCGGCGGTGCAGTGGCAGTTTCGGCGTGGCTGTGCGCGCCGTGGGACCGGCCCCGAGCGGGCAGCGCTGTCTGTGTGTGCAGCAGCCGTGCGTGATGCCGTGTGCTTATCAAGGTGATCAGCGCGGCGCAGATAGCGCCTGCCTGACGCAGCCTGCCTTTTCCCACCGCTGACCTTTTGTCGCGTTTGCTCTCCTCTGGTAGGCAACCCATGCCTTTACGTATGAACGGGGTAAATAATTCACATCAGTATTTAATAGAAATTATTGAAGTTTCTGTCAGCTCGTGTAGCTCGTGCTTTTGTAAAGTTGGAGTAGTTCATCACCAAGCAGATGAATTGTGCTGCTCGGCTGGACGCTGGAGCTGCTCCATGACGCTGCTTTGCACTGGGAGCACACAGGGAGTTAAACAGGAAAGGACGTGAAGCCCGGTACTCGAATACTGTGTATTTTTCAATACTGCACGTTCCTTAGGAAGGCTCAAAGCACCAGATAAATATCCATTCTCATTTATTTTGTTGCTCTCTTCCCCCCCGCCCCCCCCATGCTGCTAACAGAAATGTAGAAAGCCCCTGACCCCGGCGTTTTCTGCTCCTCTTTGTTACTGACCTTCCCCCAGTGCTCCAGCCCCTTCCTGGGGTTAGGGTGCATGGGCTGCTCTTGGCTTTGCTTGCTTTGGGGCTTTTTCTCCTTAATGTTTTTCTTCTGTTTTTCAATATTGATGGCGAGCGCTGAGGTGATGAAGTTTCAGGGTTTTTTAGTCCTTGTTTATAAATTATAGTTTATATTTTGCAAAGTGACCTGTAATTGCAAGTAGATTCTGAAAATGTTTTTTTAAGAAGAAATGGTCTGCTGTCTGGTTGTAACAGCTGTAATGCGTTTCTTGCTTCAGGAACTGGATAAACATAGCATGTTTTGTGTAAAAGCAGGTAGTAAAAGTTGTTATGCACTTACTTTAATTTTATCCTATTTAGGTATTTTACTTCAGCTTCTTTTGTTCCCGATCAGTTCAGTGCATTTGCACAGTCATGTGAGCGTGCAGCGATATCTGAATCACTGAATATCGCGCGTCCCACGAATCAATCACTCGCGGAGGGGTGGGTTGGTGTCGCGTGTTTACAGGTCAACACCTTCTGCCGTGCTGAAGTCGTGCATCAACGTTTAAAGCTCATCTCTCACTCCTCATTGTCCAGCAGGTGGCTTTTTCAGATATCATTTATTTTTTAATTCTTTATTGTAAGTGGAAGATGGAATTTAGTAGTATTGTCCTGATTGCTTTTTTTTTCCCCGAAGGACCGGGGTTTTTCGGAGTATACCCTTGTGTGTGATCGGGTCAACGAAAGCATCCCGAGATCTTCCAGTGCACAACCTAAATTAAGATTCTAAACAGGCATTACAGATGCTGGTAACTTTGGCAATTATCATTTTGTTTGGTGAACAGTAGTAAAACAGTGTGCGGTAAAAGTGTTTAGAGAGAGAGGATAAATAAATTGAACAGTTTTGCAATGCAAAGTGGTTTGTGGTGTTTTTGAGGATTTCTTGGCTCTTGCTTAACTGCTATTGTGAAGCCTGGAGCAGATTTTCCCATTGCTAATGCCCTAGAAGTATTAATTCACTTTGATATGCTAATTAGAGGGCATTATGCAAGAAATGAGATTAAGTGGCAGCATGAAGCCATTTGCCTGTCAGTAAATTGAGAGCTTTAGCATCAGGAGGAGCTTTGTTTTTTCTGAGTTTCTCTTGGTTTTGCATATAAATAAAATTGATTGAAAGGTCTAGAGAAGCTTCTAGAACATTGGTGGTTCTTTTTCTCCTTCTATGATTATTTAAACTTCATGTTAAAGCCTTTCTCTGAATATTAATTGATCTAATGGGAGATACCGAACATGAAGAATTTCATTGTATTCTCAGTTACTGTATCTTAACAAAAGGAAAGTATTACAATTCTTTGTGCCATCTGATTTGTGTGGTATTATTTTAGCTATATCTTACAGCTTTGTACTGTAACCTCGCTGCCTGCTCCTGTGCTCAGAGCTGTGCCTGGTGGAGCTGGTTTTGCTTCTGCTCGTTTTGGGATGGGGATGACGAAGGCCCGAGCGACTGAAGTCAGTCCCTGGGACATTGATCACCCCCACTCACCCACCGCTTTTCCCATCATTTCTTATGTAAATCACACGTACATTTTCCTTCATTTAGGAAGGAAGGGTTGTAATATTGACCATAGATTTTATTCAACTGCCAGAAATTGTGCTCAAGTAACATTAAGGGATTGACTTACAGCCGTAAGAGCGAGGAGATTTGGAGTTAACAGTTAAACTCTGCCCTTACCTCAACTCACTGAACCTATTGATTAGAGCATATGTGGTACGTGAGATCGCTGTGCCGAGACCTCCGCAGTATTGGGGTGCTCAGGATAAGAGTTTCTGTGTGGTTCAGATTTTTCTGGTGGTTTTTGTGTGTGTGTGTGGTTTTTATTCAGCCTCCGAGTTACTTTACTACAGTTCTGCGGTTAGTTTTCTTCTTATAATACTGTTTTAAAAAAATCAGAGAAGCAGTTCTGGGAGTTGAGCAAAAATTTACCAAAATATCAAACCAAAGCAGCCCCGACCCAAGCCTGTCCAGTCCTCCTTGTGAGTGCCCGCAGCACGCCTGCTGTTCGTGTGCCCGTCTCCTCCACGGATCCCTGTCGCAAAGTCACTCGGGGAGCAGTGCTGAGTGACGGCGCTTGTTGCGAGCCCCCGTGGTTATTTAAAGGAAAGGAAAAAGGATAAAAACTGCCCCAGAGCCCCGTGCATCGTAGTGCTGGATGCACGTGCTCTCCCTGGTCCTGGCAGCTCAAGTCTGTCACTGTTGGGAGATTTGTAACATCAGCCACGTAAGACACAAACCGCAGCGGTTTCCCCGCAGCCACGGGGGTTTCCACGCCAGCGCAGGACAGGTGGCACACGCGGGTCCCTGCCCGCTGTCCCCTGCCCTCGCACCGAGGGCTGCGGGCCCTCTCCATCCACTCCCTGCTGCACCAACAGAGCGGCTGTGGCGCGGTTTTTGTTTACAGCGGGATGTACCTGGGTGGCCTTCGTTCCCAAGAGCTTGGCCCAGAGAATCCCATCAGGAGTTTATAACCCCAAAATTTCAGTTACTGTAGTGAGCCTGTTTGATACTGGGAAGAACAGAACAGCTCTGAAGCTGCAAAGTCAGTTCTCGCAGAAAGCATTGCCGGTCTCCAGTGATGGATGGAAATGCTCTGTGGAAATGCTCCTTGCCTTTCTCAGTGCCAGCAGACCCCCAGTGGCGCGGTTTTGGGAGGAGAGGGTGCTGCAGATGACAGCTGGGCGTTCCTGGGCTGGATCCTGCTGCTACGGGGAGCTGGAGAGGAAAAGGCACCTCCTGCCAAGAGAGGAGAGAGGTGGGCACCTCGGCTGCAGCCTCTCTGAAGTGAATGCAAGAGCTCGCTTTTCCTGTCTTTAAAATGGGAATATTATCCATCAGAATCTTTTGTAAAGATCGTGTGGAGTTGGTGCTACGTGTTGAAAAGGAATAATTTTATCAAGTATTGGGCATAATGAAAATCGTTGTGTAAGAAGTAATCTATTAGCGCTGTTTACAGTATGCACTTTATTTCAATCACGGGGAGTGTAAGTGGAGGCTTACCTCCTGGAGGTGAGGAGATTAGGCTCTCCGTAGCCTTCTCCTTTTCTTGGCTTTGATTAGGAATGTTTGTTTTTTTTAATTCCTGGCTAGACCTCTGGCAAAAGGCTATCAGGTTTCCTGACTCGGTCTTTAGTTTGCTTAGTGCAGAGAGGCCGTTTGCTCCCCAGAGATGGGGATCACAGCTTTTCGCCAGCGAGAGCTGCTCGCAGGCGGGATGGCGCACTTGAAAGGGTGCTTAAAGCACGCTTTCATACATTTGTTGATTAAAGAAGGAAGTGTGCTTTTAGTGAGGTTTGTAATTACAGAACACCCAGACGTTTGCTTGCTTTCTTCCATGTGAGAGCCTGGTATTATGATTAACTGTCACGTGTAAGAACAAGTTACAGTGGATTGTGCAATGATTCTTATTTGACTTCAAGGATGTATTTATTACCATTTTTGAACAAATTACACTAACATGAAAAGTTGTGGAAATGATTGTGCGCTAGATAAGGTGATACATTACAGGAGTGGTTGGGTTTATGGAGCTTTATGCCGAGGTTTTCTCAGGAATTATAGCACAGTCCTGTCACTATAAAACTCGGTGATACAGTTGGTAATAACATGCAGTGGAGGTATTTTTAGGATTTCACTTGTTATTCAAATAGAGTGGGAACTATCACTTTTTCTGCCTCGTATTTCTTTCCTTTGTTGCACGGGTGAGAAGGGCCGAGGGGAGAGGAAGCCGAGGACGGCAGCGCGGGGGCCTGGGCCTGGGCACCGTGGTGCTGCTGGGTCCTGTCAGGTCCCGCCAGGTCCCACTGGTGCCAGGGAGCTGCGAGGTTTGGGCACTGCTGGGACCCTGGGTGCCCAGTGCTCGAGCGGGACGGGGGGTGGAAATTTTGCCTTCCACGTGTCACCCAGGATGTTTTTGTGAATTATTTCTGACTTCCTCTCCACTTGTTAGGGCGGTGACGTGATATCAATACGGAGCTTGGGAGCTTATTGACTTGTTGGTTCTTGACCTTTTGACTGTGACCAAGTATGGAAATTGAATGTCTGAAAATTAAATGATAGACTCTATATACATAAATTCTTGGATGTCAGTGTATTACATGAACTAATTTCGGTTTACCTAAATTTATGGCATTTTGTGTTCAATAAAGGAAATATTTCTTCCTTTCAATATACTGAGAGTCTAATAATATTGTAGTTGCTAGCACTAAACAAATCAATTTCCTTTT
>NW_010183808.1:11259-17130 GCF_000695765.1 Mesitornis unicolor
CGACATACCCCCTCTCCGGCCCCGGCCTGCCCCTGCATCGCGGCCCCCCCGGCAGGGCGACCCGCGGGCCCGCAGTCGTCGTCCTGATTTTATTTACGAGCGCGCCCCAAAGTTGCACTGCTGGCGGGGACCGGCGCACGCTTCTGTTTTTAGTCCTGGTGAAATGCCGCTACCTGTCCCCACACATTTGCTGAGAATTCTGCCTTTCCTGGAATCGCAACCTTTGCTGCCCGATATTTTAATGTGATGTTGATTACATTTTACAGGCTTTACTTACTCAGCTTATTTCTCTTAAATCCTTGCTTTCAAATATCTTTGTGTGTCTTATAATATTAATCGTATTAAAATACAAAAAACCGTGATATTTGCAATAATCCCTTTTTAGGCTCTCAGAGGTACGTCTGCATGATTAAAAAAAGATCGTGCCGTGAACGTCCTCGTACTGGTAGCGTGTTCACAGCATTTTTCCACCAGCACCGCCTATAGCAGACAATCACGTATTCAGCAGAGGAACGGTCTGCTTGCATCACACTGACACGATTTTCCATCCCAGGATGTTCTAAATGCATTTTGCTCTCTTTGACTGCTGATTTTGATATAAAATGCAGATTTCTGGGCTGTTTTAATATTTAATACGTTAAAGGGTGATAACAACCAGAAAATAAAGGCACTGAGCAGGTACCTTTGGGAGCCAGAAGCCGTCCAGTATAGCCCGAGAGCTTTGTTTGGGTGCACCGTTTGTCTTTACTTTGCTGTTGGACGACGTATTTTGCAGCTTAAATAAAGTCAATCAAATTTTAGGACGTAGATAGTACCTGTAAGCAAAGAGAAAATCAGCTGAAGCACGTGTGGAATTTCGTGTCCTCTTTTTTTCTCTATATGCATTCTCTTGATTTAGCCACATGGATTTTAAAATTGGGATGTTATATTTTCATTTAAGAAGTAAATGTTCCTGCATGCATAACTGTTCTAATATTTTACATTTTCTTGTGACATGTGTATATGGAGTAAGTGCCATTTATGATATGTTGTCATCAATAATTTTGTCACGGAGAATAAAAGCCTTTAAACTCATCCACCCACTGGAACGTTTTATCATATTTATTTTAAGAGATATGAAATTAGCAGAACAATTGAGCTCTTTGTATGTGGGAGATGCAAATGTAACTGAATATTTACCTTTAATGAAGGGCAGCATAAATATCTCAGTATCAATAAATTATGTGCAGTAGCAGGATATTCCACAGACAGCGAGTAAATAGTTCCTTTTTCCCCTGGATTCCTCAACCGCGCTGTCTTTAGGACAGTTTCATTTACAACCATCAGTGGAATTAAATACTGGTGAACTTTTTGAAGCGATCCATTGCAGTTGCAAACCGTTGGTTTTTGACTAGAAGCAACCCATGTTTCCCAGTCATTACGTGTACTGGCTGAACGCTCACGTGCTGTACTCAACCCTTGAAGGCAGGGTTCACTACAGCGATGCTCGGGCAGGTGATATTTGGGATGGAGCGGCCGTTGAATGAGGTTTCATCGGGAAGTTTCGGGTGTGCTGTGGCATTTGTCCTGGCACGGCACCGCAGGAGTTGCAGAGTGGTGTAAGGCAGTGAGGAACCCAGTGCTGGGTGTGAGCAGGGTGGGCAGAGCAGGGCTCCCGGAGAGCAGGCACAGCCCAGGGGTTCAGTGTGCATCCCATTGTATCTGTCCTAATATTGATCTTCGATGGAGGAACAGCACTGGAGCCTCCCGTTATCGGTGTGAGAGGGTCAGCTGCAGCCTGGTGCAGCGCTCGCGCTCTCATGGTAATGATGCTGCTATTTATAGACCCCATTTCATTAGTTGCAGAGTTTCAGGGAAGAGATTTTCTCCAGGGGAAATGGATACTTGAAGTTCATTTTCTTCCTGATGCACATTAAGGCAGAAACGTGAACAACCTTCACTATAGGACACACCACTGCGAGATCTTGTTTGAGCATTTTCCCTAAATACACCGGGGTTGCGTGTAGCGCAGATGTGAAATTGCTGACTGCGACTCCAGCCCAGCTTCATCTCCAAATACCTCTTGCAATTCTTTTGTCACAAAAAGGTTTGTTTTTTTTTTTTTCCTGAAGGAATGTTATTTTGAAAGGGTGCCACGCTGGTCAGGTGAGGAGCACTGAACTGTTTTGCTGTATAAACTCACACATCTGGATCGCCTGACGTAGAGCAGCCTTGCTGCAGCTGCCAGACACCACCACACATTTACCTGCAGCACCTCCAAGTACGGCCTCAGTTCAAGCAGGACTGGGATTTACTAATAAATACCAACATTGCCTTGAGTATCCGAAAACTCGATTGTTTAAACACACTTAGTCCCCTCCTGTGAAATCCAGATAATCCAAGCCCCACACCATTTGAGTGGGCCTGGATTTCTGGTGCTTTCCTTCATGGAATTCTTGACATCTTGAGTTATTTTTTTTTTCCTTTAAGAGAATATTTACTTAGTTAGTATTCACTTAATTAGAACTGACTGTTTAATGTTTTCTGGGAGGGTATTTATGGTATTTTCTTTGCCATATTTGCATTCCAGAAATTAAGTCCCCATGCCATTATTCGGCAAGGCTTTCATACATTAGAATGATGAATTGAAAGCAGAAATGGGAAAAAGACTGCAATGCAATGAAAATTTAATCAGCGTCTTCTGCTGCTTTAATAAGGCAAATAATTCTTATTGGCCGCTGCGTTAAGGTTTCTAATATTTAATTCATAACAAACCTTGCATTATTCTGCAGCAGCATCGACAGCTCCACTTTGCTGCCTGCCAACAGGCAACCATAAAAACTTAAAAGCAGATGTAAATGTCTAAAACAAGGAGAATGATTGGATCTAAAGCAGTCAGAAAAAATCAACAGTATTGCCAGAGAGTTTGATAAATCTCTACGCACGCTTTAGCGGTGTACAAATGATATTAATTAAACTCATCAGACGTGTTCATTTTCAGGATTTGAGGTAACTTGGTTGAAATGTGCGGTGGTTTTAGTTCCCGCAGACCCGAGATGAGAACTGGCACAGCCACTGCGGGGTTGTAGTTCCGGATGATTCCCTTAATGTTCATATTTAGGGTCTCTGTTACATTGCGATGGTAAAATTGGTGTCGTTTGCCTTACGTGTGCGTCTGACGCTGGAGTTACCGGGGAGCAGGAGCTCGCCCTCCTGGTGCTGCCCAGCTCTCCCTTCCCACCGGTAACAACCATTGATTAAAAACACCGTGCCAGAAGGAGCCGTGGTGGTTTCTGAGTCCTGTCCTAAAGCCTGGTCACATCCGGGGGTTATCTGGAACGTGGTGGTGCGATGCTCTGCACCGAATGTTGCTCTGGAGATACAAAGACCAAATAAAAAGCCAAAGAAAGGTGTCGGTGCGGGTGTCAGCGGGGCCATGCGCAGGTGTGGGCGCAGCCCGGGGCCGCGCGGGTGTTGCTGTGGTGGCGGCAGTGGGCGCACCCTGGCAGCCGTTGGTGTGAGCGCTCGGTACTGAGCCGGGCTGCGCCTGTTCTCGTTTCTGCCTGAAACGGCTTAATTGGTGTCAGCACCCCAGGGACAGAGGCCTCTCGCGCTGAAACCCACACGATTCACCCCGGCTCTGCGCGGCGCAGGAAACTGGTAACAACTGGTGGTGAATGAGCTGTGCGCGGGGCCGGAACAATGCTCGATGATGTTTGGGATGACAGAAATTAATACGCGCTCGCTCGAAGAAAGCAATGATTAATGGCAGCGAGCAAGGGAACGCTGTCCCTCCTTTAACTCCACTTTGATGGGGATTGAAAAGCAAAAGGCTGTTTTCACTCTCTCTCGAAAGCAGAGGTCACCCAGAGTACATTACAGCAATTTTTCCTCGCTGTTTTTTATTTCATAAATAGTATGATAAGCATAGACGAGATAGATTTTTGTCACGGAGGCTTACAAGGATATTTTGTGTCTGTTTGCTGTTTGCGTTCAACAAAGAGATTTGATTTCTTCTGCTTACGCGCTAGATCACTGTACGCTGCGGTGGAATAATTAGTGTAATGAAGAATTTTAAAAGCTCGCCGTGGTGTTAGTTTTCCTCAGGTTTTTACAGCTGGAATTTCCTGGTCTTCATTTCCGAGTGCTGACAGGTCAGGATGAGGCAAGGCGCGTTGCTGAGGAAAGGAAAAGAAGGTTAAAAATCCAAGATTCCTCATTGAATTCTTGATGTAAATATATTTTGCGAGATCCTCGCACTTGTCAGCGGCTCTCTAAGCCATTTGATAAAGAATCTTTATTCTACCAGAAGACCGCAGTAACACAACAGTGCTTTGGATAATGAATTCTTCATCTGAGCAGAACTTTAAAACAAAGTACAATGTTGGCATTTTTTTTCTTTGAGTGAGAGGGCTGATACGTCTTTGGGATCCGACAGGAAGACATAAATTAATAGAGTTCTGGAGATCAGTTTCTCATTAATAATCCATTTTGTCATGGTTCTTGGCATTGTCAGCCTCGTGGCTGCCTCATATTTTGCTTCAGGATAAAAGCACGCGGTGTCTTAAGGCACAACATAAGGAGAAGGAGTTTATCATCTTTTGGAGAACGTAGCTTGGAAAAAAATAGATTGTTTTGCAGGAAATAAATGTCAGGTTTGAGTTTTATGCATTTTTAATCTTCAAACAGGTTTTTTAATGTACACGGTTGCAAAAATAGCATCCTGCGTTGGAGGAGGTTGTTTCCAACAGCCGCTCCTTTACCTTTGTCCTCTCCCCTGGTGGGGTTTGAGTTTTTAGGAATTGCAGGGGATCCCAGACCCTCAGCACGGACTTCTTAGGCTCTGCATCAGATTGTGTCCAGTTTAAAATAGATAACTGAAAGAAATGGGGTTTTTCTTTTGAAGAGGTAAACGTAAAACCTGTGTTACATTTGCACTTCCCCAGAAATGTGGTACGCGCTCGACAGACCAATGTGTGTTTCCCCAGCATTTTCAAAATGGAAAAGGTTGCTTTTTCACGAGTATGGCGACATAAATTGGAGTGATTTGCCCTTTTGAAGTCTTAAATTTGGTATTTTTTGTATCTTAAGGCAGTGGCAGCCTGGCAAACAGTGCAGTCACTGAAAAAGCTTTGGGCTTGTGCAAGTAAGGAGGAGCGGAGATCTGATTTAGCTCCATGCCCTTTATTTTATGTACTGAGGAGTGCCATCATGCAGATCTCAGGGAACCTGTGATGCCTTTGGGAAGGATAAAGGGGAGGAAAAAAGACAGCAGAAGCCCAGTTGTGAGATATACCTGGGCTCGCACATGTATGGTGTAATGAAAGGCAAACGTCTACTGAAAAGGGGTGAGGGGGTGAGTGGGAGGCTCTGGAGGGAGCCTGGATCACCGAGGTCACACCGTGTGTGGGGAACGCTCTGCGGGCTGGAGCTGGCTGTGGTGGAGCATCTCAGAGATGTGGCTTGGTGCTGGACCCAGTGATCTCAAAGGTCCTTTCCAACCCAATGGCTCTGTGGTGCCCAAGCTGGCCGGGATGCAGCCGCACGCTCTGCAGCGATCGTGGAGGGGATGAGTCGTGGCTGTGGCACAGGGTGCACCCAGAGCATCCCTGGGGTCCCGCTGACCTGCGGCCACAGGCCACTGACACGTGCCAGGGTCCTGCTCATTTACATACAAACAGAGCTTCATTTTGATGAGCTTTTGACCTCCACGAGTTCAGCGTTCACTTTAAGGAGTGAACAGGTCAGATCGAACGGCTGCTGCCCCTTCCCTGCAGTTCCCTGGTGGGACCAGCGGTGCTGCCTGTCCTGGCCGTTGAGAGGTGCCGGGGTTGGTGCCGGGGTTGGTGCCACGGTTGGTGCCGTGGCCGGAGGCGCCGGGTTGACTACCCT
>NW_010183808.1:17161-29822 GCF_000695765.1 Mesitornis unicolor
CGCTCACAGCGCGCTTTGCTGCCTGAACGCAGGGAAGGTTTGAATTATGAAGATTTAGAACATGCCTCCTTACACGGAGTTGCAAAGGACATTTGTCTCAGCACATTGTAGTGAAATTTTAAAGAGCAGGTTTTGACAGGAGACATTTTGCTGACACAGAATATTTTGTTCACTTCTGACTCTCAAATAAGTGCTACTTCTGTCATAATGATTGATTTATATTCGTTTTAGACCATACATTTTACATCCTCTCTTTTAGTGCTTATGGCTACACAGCTTCGGAATAGCACAGTTTTAAAACTGTTATGAGCGTGGCATCACATTTCACATTCCACTAATAAAAAAAATTGATTGTAATGGGTTGTAGGTATTTTGTGGGATGGTATATTTAGAATAAGATGCTAATTTTTATTATCTCCTGGAAAAATAGGACTTTAAAATGAAGATTCCTGTTTAAAAAATGGGTGCAGGGTTGTAAGTTGAATTATTCCTAACAGCAGAGCCTCCAAAGGCACCGTGACCTGCAGTTCCCCGGCGCTTGCTGTAGGTGCTGAGCGTCCTCAGCGTCCCCTGGGTGCTGTGAGCTGCTGCCACCCGGGAACCCTGGACTTCTCCCGGCTGCAGATCTGGCCCTTCCTTACCGCTGGAAGTCTCAGGCTCTGCCTTTACCTGAGCCTGGTCCTTCCCTTCCTGTGCCGGGCAGGAGCCGTAGCACATTTTGCTCTGTGAATACCTCGGGGAAAATCGCCGCCGCCTCCGCCGTAAGTTTTGTCGGAGCCATTGTGCAGGCAGGGGGTCGCTGTGGGGGGACCCTCGCTGGGGCAGCAGTGGGGGCAGAGGATGGGGCGTCGTGCTCAGGCTCTGCTTTCCCTCGGCTGTGGGTGCTGTGTCCCGGGTCCAGGGAGCCTCGGCAGGGGCAGTGGTGGCTTTTGGTGACACGGGTGGTGTCACAGCCTCGCTTTCTCCAGAAGGCCCTGGGAAATGGCGTCTGCTAGCGCACGTCTTTGTAGGCATCTGGACAGAGAGGGAACCGTGCTCCTGTGTGAGGATTTCGGATTTTTTGGTGGCATTGCAGTCTGGGGAAAAAAGGAGACTTTGGTATTTTCAGAAATAGAAATAGGCCTGTCCATAGGCACCACTCCCAGTGCAACCGCCTGAATAACTGGAATTGCTGTGTTCGTCGGCCTGGGGCTGTTGGAGGAGAGGCCCCACAGCAGGGGGAGGGAAGCCAGGCTGATGGACGTCGGGCCCCACCGCCACCCCAGCCAAGGCCACCCAGCAACGTGCACATCTTCTTGTGGAAATACAGCACTTGTCCTTTCGACTTTAAAAATACCCCTGAAAACACAGCACTGAGCGTGGACGTGAGGGAAAATGGCTTTGGTTGGGGAGGGTTGGTTCCCTGAGCCCTTCGTGGCCGTGGGAGATGGTGCTGTGTCCTCTGAGGAGGACAGGCAGGATCGAAAGGGTCACATTTGGCTGCTTTTGACTTTGCTGCAAATAAATCTGTATATATAGGGAGATATTTAATTCTTAGGGAACGAATAAACTAATATTGAAGCAAGGCGTCAGGAAAAAGGGGCTTCCAAGATGTTACAGATTTGGGAAATATTTGACAACGTTAGCAGCGTCAACTACCGACAAAAAATCCCTCTCTCCAGAAAATCGTTCACAGTTGTGGCAAGAAAAGCAGCTCCGATGGAACATTTTCATAAACTATCATCAGTTATGCAGCAGCAGCTTCACAAATCAGAAATGATATCTTCAGGCACTGCTGTCAAGTGTTATTCAAATAATACCAGCCTCACATTTGAATAACAGCAGACATTTTGAATTAATTAATCAGATGAGATAGTCTGGGCCTTTTCTCATTAGTCTCTGGGTCAGGCATGGGAAGATATATGCGTTGGTGATGATATACTTGTCTTTAATCGTGATTTATGAAGATTTAGGATTGCGTGTGATTTGTCAAAGGTTCTGGGAAAAGGCTGGTGCATATTTCATTACCTAATCTGAGATTGATTTTGCGATGCCGAGAGATACAGCCCCTTTGTTCGGGTTGGTGGGAAGCGCAGGTAGCGACGGCGTCCCAGGGTTTTACGGGCTTATCTTTGCGACTGTCAAACAACGCCGTAAACTTTTACTGCCGGCAGTTAACAGTTCCTGCTTTAATTACGGGCAGATTCTTCATTCTGTCCAGAGGGGGAAGCTGTGGTCGTTATTTAGTTAAAAAGCAGAACAGACCTGTAAGTATGACCCAGCGTAAACCGTGGGCAAAGTTGGCAAATTTCATGGCTTGGTCATGGTGAAAAGATAAAATTTCATGGTTTGTCACAGATTAATAGAAGAATCCTATTAAAACTGTGCAAATAACAGAACAAGAAGTTAGGTGGAGATCCTCACATGGCACCTTCCTGCTCGCAGGGTTTATTCGGGTTGAAATCACTGCTAACGGCTTGAGGCCCCCTGCATGCTTTGCTTTGCTGCGCTGTTTTCTGTTCGGTTTAATGAGTATTTCTTGTTTGGTTTGGACTGAATAATTATCGTGCAGTTGTTTTGAAGCATTATTTACGTAAGCATGTGTTGTGTTGCTTCTGCAGTGAAAGGAGCCTTGAAAATGCAATAGTTGGCTACAAATGGTGTATTTTAAAACCCAAATTGCTATATCTGATAGTTGCTCAGCAATGGGAGTTTTGGTGTGGGACGGGGTCTGGCGGCACTGCCGGTGCCCGCTCCGGAGCAGAGGGTGCAGGGCCAGCACAGTCAGAGCCTGGACCAGCCTCGGGCTCCCTGCAGGTCCTGATCTCCAACAGCCTTGGTTCTAACCCAAAACTTCTGTATTTACTGTTCCTGGTACAGTTTTGCAGCCCGTCTGTCACAGCCACACAACTCCAGTGGTGCTCCAAGCCCTCCTGTCCAGGCTCCTGTGTAAGGCAGCTTTGATAGCCGGGGTTTAGGGCATTTTCTTTTTTGCTGTTTTGATTGTGTTCAGAATTTCGACCAGCGATACAGGAATTTAGATCCAGGCCAAGATACTCCAAAATACTGAGCTCTGCCACTCCATCCTCTTCCAGAGGGAGCACTTTGTGCTGAAGTGGACAATTTGAGAGGAAAATGGCAGTTCTTCTGCACGGGAATACTAATAAAGAATCAAAGCCTCAGAATAAGGACTTTTAAGACCTACATCAAAACAGTCATCGCTAATAGCAGTCAGTCAAAGCTTTGTATCTTGAGCAGCCTAGAATTTCACATGTGAAACTTACTTAAAAACGGGTCTGTGCTCTTTCCGTATGAGACTTCCCTTCACAAAGGTAAGGTCTAGAAATACATTTTTAGGGGCAGGGTGCAATGGCTCAAATACTCCCATGGATCTGAAATCTGGGCCTTTATGGGAGACAAAATGCTGAGTCCCGGCAGAAAGGAGAAGTGCCCCAATGTGAGAAATAAGTTTGGGATCTTCATTAAAGAAAACTGCGCCGATGAGTGTGTTCTGTATGGAGCTTCACAATTAACTGTTGTCAAGTCATCTGCATCAGGAGCTTCATCTGCACTCTAACCAACCGCCTGCACAGGTAGTGATTAAAAGAACAGCTAATGACAGCGTAGACAGCAATTTTTCTTTTTTCCCCATCACAGATAGTCATAAAATATAGAAGGAAAAAAACCTCTTGGTTTGGATTATTGATTAGTGTTTTGATAATAAGAAATTAAATTTATCGAGCCCTTCCGTGATCTGGCTCCGCTTTCCCTGCGCTGTTTGCAGCTGGGGGCAGGTTTTGGCTGACCCCGCTGTTGGTCGCAGTGCTGAACGCCGTGAGTCCCATCACTGCCCTCTTCTTGTGTCGAGGGTGACAGGAAAAGCGTGGTTTTCTGAGTCAACCTTCACAGCTCTCATGTTCCAAGGAAACAAATCCCAACTTCTAACCATGGTGTAACGCACGCTGTTCTCTTTGGAGGTGGGGACCTCTGTCAGGTGGCGTGGTACAGGGATCAATATTACACATAAACTCTATATCCTGTTGTTAATAGAAGTTACACAGACACAGCTGAGATACCAGATGCCTCAGGGTGTACCCATGTGCAGACCTTCAGTGTCACTGTGCTGCACCTGAGGGATGCAGGTCCTATTCCATCAAATTTGGGCTCCATTTCACATTATAAATACACATTATACTTCATACACGGTCGCAGAAGGTTAGCACTGATCTTTAAAAACAAAGGAGGAGGCAGGGAGTGCATTCCCTGGAGAAAACATGGATTTCCAGGAGTTTCAGATAAGAGGATCCCCTTCTGGGAGAAAGTGAGTGTGGGCCTTCTGCAACGTCCAGAGTTACGGAGTGGTGAGGTGTCCATGGTGTGGTGTGGTGTCCATGGTGCAGTGTCCATGATGTGATGTGGTGTCCGTGGTGAGGTGTCCATGGTGAGGTGTCCATGGTGCCGTGTCCATGGTGTGGTGTCCATGGTGTGGTGTGGTGTCCATGGTGCAGTGTCCATGATGCGATGTGGTGTCCGTGGTGAGGTGTCCATGGTGAGGTGTCCATGGTGCCGTGTCCATGGTGTGGTGTCCATGGTGTGGTGTGGTGTCCATGGTGTGGTGTCCATGGTGTGATGTGGTGCCCATGGTGTGGTGTCCCTGGTGTGATGTGGTGCCCATGGTGCCATGTCCATGGTGTGGTGTCCATGATGTGATGTGGTGTCCATGGTGAGGTGTCCATGATGAAGTGTCCATTGTGAGGTGTCCATGGTGTGATGTGGTGTCCATGGTGAGGTGTCCATGGTGTGGTGTCCATGGTGTGGTGTCCATGGTGAGGTGTCCATGGTGCCATGTTCACGGTGAGATGTCCATGGTGAGGTGTCCATGGTGTCACCCCAGCAATTACAGATGCTGCACCAGGGCATCCATCAGTCCTCAGGGAACGGTTGGGCTGAGTTTGGTGGCATCAGCAAAACTCTGTTTCTAGACCCAAATCATGACCAATGTCTCGGTGGGGCGGAAGGGGCGTCCATGGAGATGAACGTCCCTGACCAGGAGCGCCAGGAGCTGCACGGTGACGGTGCCTCACCCCGCTTTCTGCCCCAGCCCTGCGCACCGGGCATGGCTCAGGGGTGCTTTAGGAAATTCCTTCAGTTTTCCAGCGTTGCCAGTCAGAGCAAAGCTTTTTCATGTAGGAATTGCTAAATACGCGTCTGTGGGTTTGCGTGGCCTTTGGGAGGATGATAGCTGGTTTTCTGCGTGACTGTTCGCTCTGTTCTCGGCATTTTTCTACGCTCCAGAGTGCAGAGTGCAGTGCAGCTGCACTACAAACATATACTTCTGTATATTAAGCATGTGCATTAATATATTATTATTACTTGGACTAATAACAAATAGTAGTCAGTCAGTGAGATAAAAAAGGACAGAGTTCAATGGTAATTCTCAGACAGCTTAGCAATTACCCAGACAGCTTGCAGTCAGAAAAGCTGTTCAAATCCAGGATTATGGCCCGCGCTGGTGGCAGCTCTGCTGGGAGGAGTCTGGGGAGCCCGTGACTGTGTGCAGGTGATTGCAGGAGCCCTTCCCAGCGCTCCTCCTGCTCAACCTCTCTGTTACAAGCCAGAACCAGCAGCCGTGAAGAAGCCCTCCGGAAGCCGGGAGGCTGCGTTCCAGAACCAGTCAAATGTATTTTTAAGTATTTATTTTCTGAATCGGAGCTGGCCGTGCTCGCAAGCACCGGGAAGATTTTTCATCCTTCCTCCTTACAGACATAAATCCCAAATTCCTTTCTTTTCTGTAACAACAGTCAACATCTAACAACATGCACGTCAACACAGATTTTGTGACTTGGTTTTTAAAATCAGCGTGTCTCCCTCCTTTATGTGTGAAAGTAGCTTTTTTCCTCGTTATTTCGGGTAGTTTCATCGATTCCTGTTGGTATGTTTGGTAACCAGCACTGCTGGTATGTTTGGTGCCATGGGGAGATCCACCCCGTGCCAGCCCATGGCCAAGGGAGCGCTTTGGTCCCGTCTGAGCCTCAAGGCATCATTGCAAGACTTCTCCAGGAGCAGGGTCAGCGGGGCTGGTGCTGGCCATCAGCACAGTCCTGACACGGGGGAACGTGGGAGGACGTGGGGGTCCCTGGCCCCGGGCCAGGGGTGCAGCAGAGCCGGGGTCTGGGGGGCCCATCGACCCCTCGTGCTCCATGGCACCAACCCGGGAGAGGAGCGAGTCCAGATGCAAACTTTGGTTTTGAAGCGTGGGAATGAAACAGGGGCGTTGTTGGATTTTGAGCTTTTTTTTTAGGGCAGTACATGACTTTTTTATGGGGCGCATTAAATCCTGTACCTCCAGCGAGTGTTAAAGCCACCTCAGTGCTCGGCACCAGAGGGGAGTGCAGGCTCTGAAGCAGAGAGGCGGCTGTTAAGAGATTTCCATCTCAGCAGCCTCTCGTGCCAAGAGGGTTGTGATTTGGGAATATAACAAGGCTTTGGGGGCTAAAGTTAATAAATAACCACCGTGTTCCCTTTGCCGTTTTATTCTCCATGCCTGGCCCCGGTGCCTTCTAAGCCCAAGCAATTATCAGTCCCTGGGCTGGCGTATTTGACATGAGCCCATATATTCTTTAAGTAGGAAGCCTTCACTACAAATTTCACTTCAAACAGCCTGTTGAAGGGAGCAAAGGTGGTTTGGGTGGTTGTGCATCTGCACTGGGACGCTGCCCGCGAGCACTGTGTTTGCGGTGTGGGTTTCCCTCCTTCGCCGGGGGCCGAGGCCGTGGTGTGTGTTTTAGGTCACGTTCTTCTGCTGGTGCAGACAAGGCTTCTGCTGTCCTCCAGCTTCACCCTTGACACATCCAGAGGATTTGCCTCAGGGCTGTGGCTGACAGAGCATCTCGGGAAGGAATTCACATTTTTTCTGTGATTCTTTATTTACAGTCGTGGTTAAAAGACCAAGTCGTTTTCAGTCGTTCCTGTAGTAGCTGGTCCTGAATCATATAACACTGTGCTTTTTGCATCAGACTCATCTTCGCCGTGCCTCAGGAGGAAGGTCAGTGGATACAGGTTTTTGTAAATAACCTCACAAAAAAAGCACAGCTCAGTACCCTGAGGTTTGTAGCTGACAAAGTTATGGGCAGCATGGAGCTCAGTCCACACATTTCTCAATACTTCCCCACAGACCCACGTGAACATTTAATACAGGATTACCACGGGGAGAGGTCCCAGGAACAGCCCATGGCTCCCGTTGCTGCCGTGGGGCTGCCCTCCTGTGCGAGGGACACAGATCCACTTGAGGTGTCCGTGGTTTGTGAAAATGCCGGGCAAATTCATTACCTGTTCTGGACCAGCATCAAAGTGGACTTGGTCCTGCCAGCAGGGGCACTGGGACACGGGAGGTGCGGTGTCCCCTGCAACCAAGAGATGTGGCTTGGTGTTATCCCCATTAATTCACACCCACATTGCAGTCCTTGCATTTAAACCTCTATGCAGCTGCCATCAGAGCATCCTGTCCTCATCCTGTCCTGGAGGTATGCGAATGGCATTTAAATATAACTGTGATGCCATACTAACTACAACGCAATTCATAAGTTTTAATGGTTTAACTCTTCAAACTCGCATTATAAAGTTAATGGGAGCCTATCAAAAGTGTGTATGTTACTATTTATTTAGCAGCTTTTTAGAATTTAAATATACAAACCACTGAGAATACCCTGGAGCTGTCAGTGTCCTTGCCCGTGAGCAGACGCCTCCCAGCAGGCATGGCGGCGTGGCAGGAACGTGGCATCCATTGCTGCAGTGTAACACCAAAAGCTCTTCCACAGATCAGGCACCACCAGACATAAAGGTGGTGCTGCAGTTCCCAGGACCCCGAGGAGTGTGAATTCTGATTGATTTTCAAATGCAGACACGTGTGGTTCTGTTGAGGCGGGTGTGCACTGACATGCAGTGCCGTGTTGGTTGTAGCTCCACCGTTCAATATGAGTGGGCTGTGTGGCAGGGATAAGCAGCGGTTGAGGGTGGCCTGGTGTTACCAGAGGGCAGGCAGAGGTCTGTGTCTCTGCGAGCTCTCCTGTTCTTCCCCAGATCCAAGCGCTCTGCCAGCAAAAGGCCCATTTCAGCTCGGTTTCCCAGCCACGTCTGCCTCTGCTCCCCGGGGACTGCGCAGGTTTGCAGTTTGTGGAGGGCGTTTGCTGGATGGGGATGAGGAGCATCTCTGCTGAAAATCTCCGCGTTTGGCACAGAGGACAGAGCACACGCGCTGTGACAGCTGTGGTTAGGGCACTTGTGTGACACTTGGACAGACGCTGTCCTCTGGGCGGAGGGAGGACCAGGCCATTCGGGACCAGCACCTGAACGTGCCCTGCTCCAGAACACGCGTGGCTGGCGAGGGACAAAGTCTGCTGTGTCCCCATGACTGCACTTTCTGGACCTCAGTGTGCTGCTGGACGGGGATCTTCCTTTAACTGAGGTACCCAAATGTTGGTGTTGGCTTGGCGTGAACTCTTAATCCTCCTTCCTGGCCATGGAGTGGTGTGGGCTCAGCAGAGAAAGAGGAAAGAGGAAAAGAAATGCCATGCCCGCCATGGGCAGCAGAGCCCAGAGCGATGTAGGGTCGTGCTGAGGTACTCACACTGTATTGAAATATTAATATACTTCTATTGCTACTGGAATTGGAGCCTGATTAGGATTGTTACAGTACCGTAGTTTTAGCTTTTAATTACTTACTACATTACACAGTATCTAACAGCGCTAATAGAGTACAGAACTGTCATAGCTTTTGTTTTAAAGCGCAGTACTGTATGGTGCTTAATTGTGTAACAATGTTGTTCAATTACATCTGAAAGTGTTTAATAAAGTATGGCACAGAAAAGCAAATCGGAGTGGCATGTGTTAATTGGTGTCCGCGTCATTGACTCCGTTTGGTTAACAGCGATGGCTGGGAGATGAGGATCAAGTGGCAGGTTGCCCAAATGGAGTCTGCAGCCCCGGCTCTGTATTTGTACCTCTTACACACGCCGCGGGCTCCCGCGCCCGCACAGATCCTCACACCGCACACGTGAAGCACAGAGACACCATCAGGAGCACGGAGACGCCATCAGGAGCACGAAGACACCATCAGGAGCACGAAGATGCCATCAGGAGCACGAAGACGCCATCAGGAGCTCGCCCGCGGCGATACGAGGGGCCGGGGTGCCCGGGAGCACAGCCAGGGCTGGGCAATGGCCCCTGCGCTGCGTGCAGCCCATCCACGTGTGCGTGTGCAGTGGTACTTCTGGTTATTTCCTGAGCCGTGATGTTTTTCATATCGATGTGCTACTTCTTCACCCGTTTCACTGAAATACTCTCTGGAAATGCTGCTTCTGGAGTAAACATTTCAGCACATCAGGTTTGTTCCATAAGGCTTGATTGTCAAATTACAGCCTTCTTTCCTGCGAGTGCTGTGCCTTTGTACGGGATCAAATTGCATTAGTTATTTTTTTCCTCCAGTATAAACACAGAATAATAGTGGTATCTTTATTGTATCGTGTTTCTGAATGAAGAAATAACCACCGGCAGATTTTCCAGCAGTGCTTTTCTCCCCAGCCAGCCTCTCGCAGCAGCGCTGGGACTGCGTGGCCCCGCCGCCGCCCGTTCTGTTTGGGCAGCGTCCCCCCGCGCGTGTTTTGGGGCTCTCTTTACGGCGCGGTGCTTACCAACACGTTTGCTGCCTTTGCTCGCATGTGGTCCTGGAAGCCACCTAGCATGCGGGTCATGTGCCCTTAATTTTCATTATGAATGAAGAGTAAAATGTGAAGGTTATTGCCTGGCAGTACAAATGCGCTGGTTTTTTTTTATTTAGAAGCTCTATTAGAAGTGTCAGGAGTCCCATAACAAAGCAGGGCAAATATCCGCAGAGACACCTTGTTGAGAAAGGCAACTTGGCTTCTAAAAGGTTTGAATATGAATGTGGTTGTTTCTAATCAAGCAGTCCTTGAAAAGAATTCCCCACTATTACTTACCTCGCTCTGTTTTTCCCCGTTTTTCTTGTAATCAGCCCGTTTTCCTCAGGAAATGCTGCCGTGCCAGCGGGGTGGGAGGTGGGCACGGCCAGGAAGGGCCAGCAGGGACAGGGAAACACTGCAGCAAAATATCCCCGCATCCAGAAAAGCAGCTCAGGGTTCAAAATGATCAGAAACCCTCCTCCTTTGGCTGGGAGAGGCCGTGGGCTTTGTGCTCCCTGGGAAAAATGAGCCAGTTCTGGGGCTTTCTGAGACCATTCCAGAGAGCCCCTGGGCCACAGCCCCTTCGACACAACCGGACCCTTCAGGGCAGGGAGATGGAAGGTGTTTGCTCCTTGAACAAGGGAACCTCGACACATGAGCCAAACAGTGGGTGACGAATTAAGCGGTAGATACTTACTAAACCACTGTACTTATTCTGGTTTATCAGCGGCCGTTGGGCACGGTGCCTGTGGTACCCTGCTCATTTTGGGACCAGCTGAGGATGGGGACAGGCCCCGTGTCACATTGGCCACACTGCTGGCAGAGACATGGTCCCCAGCTCCTGTCCCAGTGCCACGCTTGGCCCCAGGCTGATAACGTGACACTGCGGTGTCGCTCGGGTGGGCCTAGGGGCGCTGGGGACCAGGGTCACAGAATCACAGAACGTCAGGGATTGGAAGGGACCTCCAAAGCTCATCCAGTCCAATCCCCCTGCCGGAGCAGGAACACCCAGATGAGGTTACACAGGAAGGCGTCCAGGCGGGTTTTGAATGTCTCCAGAGAAGGAGACTCCACAACCTCTCTGGGCAGCCTGGGCCAGGGCTCTGTCACCCTCACTGAGAAGAAGTTTCTTCTCCAATTTCAGTGGAACCTCCTGTGTTCCAGTTTGTGTCCGTTACCCCTTGTCCTGTCATTGTTTGTCACCGAGAAGAGCCTGGCTCCATCCTCGTGACACTCACCCTTTAAATATTTATAAACATGAATGAGGTCTCCCCTCAGTCTCCTCTTCTGCAAACTAAAGAGCCCCAGCTCCCTCAGCCGCTCCTCAGAAGGGAGATGCTCCACTCCCTTGATCATCTTTGTAGCCCTACGCTGGACTCTCTCCAGCAGTTCCTGTCCTTCTTGAACTGAGGGGCCCAGAACTGGACACAATATTCCAGATGCAGCCCCTCCAGAGAGGGCGAAGGGTCCTGGCAGAGCATCCCTGTGGTGCCCCAGTGCCATCCCATGGACTGGACCCCCCATCCCTGCCCGTGCTCGCAGGGTGCCTCTCAGCTCCTGCATCTTCCCAATGATTACAAAACCTCCCTCTTTTTTTTTTTTTCCTTAATAAATTGTCAGTGTTTTTCGCTGCACGAACCTGTAGCATCTGGCAGCAGGAAAGTACAGTAGGACTGGCTGGCACGGCGGTGCAGAGCCTCGAAGAATCCTGTATTGTGACAACACATCAAAATAAATTGCTGTCAACAGACCAAAACACCAAGTGCTGTGATTCCGCCTGACGTGTGAAAACTCAGACAGGCTGTCTTGACAAGTTGTGGTGGAGCACCTGCAATTGGCAGAAGACAGTGATATAAATCTGATTTGCCTGATATGCAGCACCTAGATATCGTTAATGTTGGTGACAATAACTCTGCATAACATTCCCGAGACACAGATCTGATTTTTTGTCTATTACTTGTGTTGTTTTTTGTCACTCTCTGATACCGGGCTCTGCTTCCCTTCCCCGCTCAGCGTCTGCCTGGGAATCGCTGCAAATAATAAACCGCGTTAAAAAAAGGTAATAACAAATTAAGGTTTAACTCAGCCTCTTCTTGAGTGTGAAATAAGGCAGTCGTCGTCCCGGCTGCTCAAGGCAAAGGATATGCCGTGAAATTTTATTTTACACTAATCATAAAAATAATCACAGTGGAAGTTGTATTAATTTCCTAACTCGCAGCCAAAATATTGAAAATAGCAGGTTAAAAGCCGCGAGTTGCAGTAAATCTTTCCTGAAACGTACCTGGTTTTAAACTTCTGGAAGTGGAGGGGGATCGTTGAATAGGTGGTTAATTTTTACCTCTCGTTATCGGTAAGCGGTAATTCTTTACAGCAGCGGCGTATATCACAGCTCGTTTATGAAGGTTGAGGCGTACCTGGGCTCCCGAGCTTAATTACGGGCAGCGAACGCGGTCTGCCCGTCCCAGCGCCAGCGAGATGAGCTTGTCCTGACACGGGCAGGTACCGGAGCACAGCAACGTGCTTGGGCTGGGCTTCTATCCCTTGCTGTCCCCGAGCGTATTTAAAGTCTTGAGACTGGAAACATCTTTGTGTGTGGCAGAATGTCCCAGATGTGGTTTGGGGAGCACTTACGGCTTTGGAGAGAAGCAAGGACCCAAGGATGATCCGTCCTGAGGGGTCTTCGCCCTTGGCGCTGGAGCCGCCATTGAGCGTGGTTGGGGTCTGACGCGCGGCCGTGGGCGCAGGCCCTGTCCCTCCTCTCCTCCGCTGGGGTCTCCGCAGCGCAGGGGCAGAAGCGGTGCCCGCTCGGTGACGTTTGGGGGCTGGCGCGGCGCCACGGGGGGCGTTCATTGATTTTGGTGAAATGCTCCAGAGCTCCTCGGGCAGCGAACTTCCCAAATGTCACTGTCCAGTCTGAGGGGCTGCGAGCGCACAAAAGAGGGGCTTGAAATCACCATTAGTTCTTGTCTGTATTGTTATTTTAT
>NW_010183809.1:0-1027 GCF_000695765.1 Mesitornis unicolor
TGGCTTCGCGTTTTTATTCGGATTCCAATGCTTTTTTGCAGTGAATTTCGCTTGGCGTTTGCATTTGCATTGGATTTCGCTCTGGATTCGCGATGCGTTTTGGTTTGCAATGAATTTTGCATTGCACTTGCATTTGCAATGGATTTTGATTTGGATTTTCTGTGCATTTTGCTTTGCAATGAATTTCGCTTGGCATTTGCATTTGCAGAGCACTTTGCTCTTGAGTCGCAATGAAATGTGCAGTGCATTCTTGTTTGGTTTGCAAGGCGTTTTGGTTTCAGTTTGCGATGAATGTTGCTTTGGTTTGCAATGAATTTTGCTTTGGATTTGCAATGAATTTTGCTTTGGATTTGCAATTAATTTTGCTTTGGATTTGCAATGAATTTTGCTTTGGATTTGCAATGAATTTTGCTTTGGATTTGCAATGAATTTTGCTTTGGATTTGCAATGAATTTTGCTTTGGATTTGCAATGAATTTTGCTTTGGATTTGCAATGAATTTTGCTTTGGATTTGCAATGAATTTTGCTTTGGATTTGCAATGAATTTTGCTTTGGATTTGCAATGAATTTTGCTTTGGATTTGCGAGTTTTGCAATGAATTTTATTTGGCTTGCAATGCATTTTGGTTTGAATTTTGCAATACATTTTGCTTCACATTTGCAGTGCATTTTGCATTGCATTTGCAATGAATTTTGCATTGGCAATGGATTTTGCTTTGCTTTACATTTAATTTTGCTTTCGATTTGCAATGCATTTTGCTTTGCATTTGCAATTGACTTTGCTTTGCGTTTGCATTCTCAATGCATTTTTCTTTGCTTCACAATGGATTTTGCTTTTGCTTCACAATTCATTTTGATTTGGTTTGCAATGCATTTTGCTGTGGTTTGCAGTGCACTTTGCTTTGCATTTGCAATGAATTTTGATTGTGGTTTGCAATGCAATTTGCTTTGCTTTACATTTAATTTTGCTTTGGATTTGCAATGAATTTTGATTTGGTTTGCAATGAATTTTGCTTTGGATTTCCAAT
>NW_010183810.1:0-422 GCF_000695765.1 Mesitornis unicolor
TTGTTTACCTACCGCTTTATCAGCTGCCGTACCCCCCTTCTGCAGCTTTTCCATG
Source organism: Mesitornis unicolor (assembly GCF_000695765.1). NCBI lineage: Eukaryota > Metazoa > Chordata > Aves > Mesitornithiformes > Mesitornithidae > Mesitornis > Mesitornis unicolor. Next base: position 56 of record NW_010183810.1, read on the forward strand.
ACGCTGTTGCACTTTTCTTCCCGACGGGATGCGGATTTTGGCTGCGTGTTCCCATCCGGGTCACACACGGGGCTCTGGATGGGGAATTTGGCACCGCTGGGTCCGTTTCTCCTTGAGTTCATGAAGCCTCCAACGAGGAGGAGGAGGAGGTCGGATGAAGGCAGCACGGAGCAGAGCTTTAAAGCCACCAAAGCCCCTTTGGCGCTTCATTTAGCAAAGAAAAGTTGAGATATGTTTAGTTTTGGTTCTTGAAAGTATTGGTGCTAACTCAAGGTCTGGATTTCCATCTTGGCCTGTACTCGTGTTCGTAGCTGAAGGGATGAGCTCTTCTTTTTTGGATGGATCCATCTCACCTCGTCTACCCGGT
>NW_010183810.1:649-1147 GCF_000695765.1 Mesitornis unicolor
GGCCGAGCGGCTGGTTGGTGTTTAGGTGCTCCCCGCCGAACTCAGCGATAGCCAAGCTCCTTCAAAACGAACAGAAGCAGCAGTTTCTGCCCCAAAACACCTCCACTGGAGGGGCAAATATTGCACGATGTGATGGGGAAAGGGTGGGCAGGATGGGGGGCATGAGGGTGGATAATGAACCGGCCCGTCAATCATCTGTCTGTCCCCATCTCATTAATTCCCCTCTAAGAGCATCCTGTGACAGCACCGTGTCACCCCGTGCCTCAGTTTCCCCACACCAGTGCTCCCCATAGAGACTTGTGTGAGGAAAATACAGGAGGTCGGGGTGTGCCCCCAGTGAGCCAATTAGCAACGCAACGCCCCCGAGTAGCTAATTACCGATGGATAATTAGGATGGGCTGTATCCCAAGAGGATGCTGTGTTGTTTTTGGGGATGTCAGACCCACAAATGAAAGGTCTGGGGGAGGAATTTCCCCTCCCTGCCATCCAAATCCATCT
>NW_010183811.1:0-12079 GCF_000695765.1 Mesitornis unicolor
CCCCTGCCCCTACTTCTCTCTCTCTGGCCTGGGCCTATGCGGCCCCCGAGAGACCATGGGATCCAGGATCAAGTGAGTGCCCCCCGGAGCTCTCCAGCCCCGCTTGCAGGCCCTCAGGAAAGCGGGAGGGTTCTGGAGAGCGCGAAGGGGACTTCCCCGCCCTCCTTCCAGCTCCGTGTGAGGCCGTGCGGGCGAGACCCTGGCCGAGCCTACAGGCCTCGGGGTAGGGCGAGACGGAGGGGGCGAAAGAAGGAGGAAGAGTGCTCCCACCCCCAGGCCGGCTGGCTGCCTGGGGTGGGGGCGGGCGGGGCGAGGAAAAAAATCGAGCCCCAATTCAGCGGCAAGGACGCTGGGGCGGTGAGCACCCCCGTTCCCCCTGCCCTGAGGAGGGGAGCAGAGTGTCGTTTCCCGCCCTCAAACCCCAGCCCGGTCGGTTGTCTGCTCTCTTTTTGCCTGTCTTCGGTTCTTCGTGTGGTAGTGCACAGGGCCAGGCTGTGAGGGCAGTTTGAGTTTTATCGGTGCAGGCCTTCAGGAGGGTTGGGGCTGCTGGAATGGCAAAGTCTTCATTGCCAGCACTGGAAAGGTCTGTTTTAGGGGTGTAGTGGGGTCGAGAGAGTTCAAAGCCTCTTGCTTAAGTTAGAGCGTGCTAAAGGAAAGGTGGATAGTCTAGCTTGAAAGTGAATTAGCAAGGGGATTTGGGACAAGGTAGAGCAGATGATTAAGATGTTGGGCCTTCGCAGCTCTATGCTCTGGTTGTTTTTTTTTACTTTTAATAAAACTGGGGATTGATTTATCGGTAAGCCTTCTTGATATGTTTTGTATTGTCATGTTAAACATTGCAGTTCATTCATATGCTGTTCCAGACAAATATAGTTCCTCTGAGACAGGTAGAGGTGTAATAAAGCTATCACCAAGCAGGGAGTGCTGACATCTTTGTGCATGAAGGGTGGGATAGAGACACCCAGTTAGCTTGGATTTTATTGAGCAGTTTCAGTAGGTGCTGTTGAGCAATTGCTTTTCCTTCTTGAACACAGTGTTCTGCAAGATTACATGGGGCTTTACCTTTTCACTTCTTTTAACTTGTATGTGAGACTAGAGAAGACACCATTTGTAGTGTCTTTAGCATGATGACACATCTTCATGTTCCCAAGCCCAGAGGCTGGACAGACATAAATGTGTGTCTATCCAGCCAGGTAAGACTGGAAAATGTAAGGAAAATGTAAGCGGATAATGAGCGCTTGTAGCACTGAGGTGACTGATTGGTTCCAGAAAGCAACCCTCCTTCTTCAGGACATAACGTGGGGACAATTTTCGCACTTCTTTGGCATGTGGGTTCTCAACTGTTGCTACAAAAAAATAAAATTCCAAGAAACTAGTTAAGCTCCTAGCTTACATTCAGATACAGGTAGAATCTAGAATTGTTTCTATATTGATGGCAGAGAAGGTTGCATGTGTAACTTGCAGCTTTGCATCTTGCAGTTGTCACCCTTGCTTGGGTCACTTCAAGATCATGATCTGAAATGACTTCTTGTGGTGATCTTATCTTAAATCTAAGCTGATGCTTACGTAAAGTATAGGGGTTTTTTTGTGTGTACATGCAGTATCCATAAGCAATGTTTATGAAATTTGGGTTTTGGATTGCTAATTTGAGCTTTAATGACTTTGCATGTGCTTTGCTGAATGTGAATGTAGTCACTCAGATGAAACACTTCAACTGGAAACCTCACCGGGATCAGTGAGGAGATGTAGCAGACTTATTTATTGCAGCCGATGGACTTTAGAGCTTTTTGTGTGCAAAGTCTGTTTCAGTGTGGATGCGTCTTTCTCTTTTACCAGGAAAACATAGGTGATAACCCATGTAAGCGTTACTTTTCATTCCTCTTGGACTTTGTGAGGAAATAATGTTGTCTGTTGTGTGGTTAAGCAAGATTTACAGGTTGATAATTAGCTCCCTTATTGGGGCAGGTGGGAGCATGAAATAAGAGAAAACTGTTCTGAGTATACTGGGTATACTGAGTATACTGAGGCATGCCTCCTTTAGTGGCGTCACCAATACATATTGGAGCCCTAACAAAAATCTAGTGGTCAGATCTTTTTCTTCATGCGATATTTTGATTTTTATAAGGGATATTAAACTCCTTGGCACATATTTGCTTGCACACTGTGATGTACTCTGCATAAAACCTGGGCATATGTGTCAGCTATATTTTTGATGGATGTATAGTAGTGAGTAATTTGAGTGAAAGATTGCTTAGAGGAAAGCATCAGTAGCTGCATCAGACTGAAGTGAAAGAAATCAAGAAGTTGCCAGCACTCCTGTAAGGTTTTGGCTTATGTATAGCTCCAGGCAAAAAAAAAAGGTAAATGGAGTATTGGGTTACACTGTTAGCTTAGGCTTCGTGTTGGAGCATGTCATACTGAATGTGCAGGGTGCTCTGTGTCAATGTAAAATAGCAATCTGCTTTACCTGACTGCTAGCACTTTTTGGTATCCCTCAGTGCTCGAGATATTACAAAAGAGGAAGGATTTTTTATTTATTTATTTTTTTAATAAGGTGTCAATATCAATCAGTTCAGCAGAATCTCCTTGCACTGTAAAAAAAACTTGGCATGTTCCTTTCCAGAGGTGGTTATATTTCAGTGATGACAGAAGAAATCCCTAACATTTATCTGGGAATGTTTTCAGATATTTAACATAAAATTTGCTATATGCTGAAATTTGGTAAAAAATAGTGATCTTGATTTTAAAAGGTATGTAAATATCTTATTTAAATATTGTATTACTGTAATGTCATTGCTTTGATACTAAAGTTATTTCTATGTGAGCGAGATTTGAAGTGATTAATACAACTAGCATTTATCACAAAAGTCGTCTTTTCTCATAGAAGTCCTTTGTAAATTTCTATTTACACAAAAGTATCGCATCTCCTTCTGAAATGAACCTGGTATCAAATAAATGGGGCAATATGTATTTTTGTATATGTGTCCTATGTATTTTTTTAATTGCATCTGTATGTTCACTTGACAACTGACCATGGGTCTTTAAGTGATTATCTGGAGGTTTTTGAGTGGAAAGAAAGCTTTCCATCTGTGTGTTTAAGTTTCTAACGCTGTGGGTGATTTCAGTAGGTCGAGGTCTTGGTACAATACACAGGTGGCATTAGGAGTCTGCAGGGTAGTTTAATAGTCATAAAAATGGACTGCAAAACATACATATTATGATGCATGTTTATGCCATATTTGCAAAATGTATCAAGACTCATAGTGACCTGTTAATTCCACTGAAAAGTTATAAAATATTCAGAATTCAACAATGCCTTCATTCTCATAGTGAGGTGTTAGCTTCTTGAATGCAGCCTTTAATACTAAATTTCTGACTTGGCAAAGTTACTTTAATTTCACTGTTCATAGAAAGAAGTGGACATTTGTCATGGAATATTAAAATACAAAATTTAATGTCATTTTGTCTGAAAGTTTTGGTGTATACTGTGTTACACAGTGTTTTCACTGAAGAATTTGAACACAGACTTTAACATAATATTAAAAGGTGTTTGTTGTTTTATCCATTAGCTGTAAAAATGTTATAAAATTTATAAGCTTTTAATTAAGGAAACAGGGTGCTAAAATAAATACATGAACAAGCAGGGTAAGATAAGGCTGCACAGCCATACATGTGAACAGAAAAATGCATTTCTGGCGTTACGTGGTTATAGTTTCATCCTCATCCTTTGTGATCATCCCATGATTGTGGGAATGTGTCTCTGTCAAAGAGTCTCAATATTTGAAGCAGATTATATGCAGTAACTCTAAGCAGCATGGAGAGAATTACGCAAGTTTATTTTATGCTGCAAAATAATAGTTGATTTGTTGATTTTAGATTTCTCATAACTTATGAATGTAGTTTTATGAAAAACGGCTACTTAAGGCAAATCAGTTGGGAACTGGTGGCAAATTAAATTAACATTAATTGAATTGTGAACTATTGTTGCTCCTGAGAGGTGCTCTGTAAAACTGTAGAGCGTGATCCTATACTACTGAAACCAAGGGTAGCTTTTCTGTCGATTTAAATGAGTGTAGGGTTTGGCTTAGAGCCACTTGAGTTACACTGAGTGGGCCTGTGGCATGGTTAGAAATGTTTTGTTTAATCCCTTCTGCTGTTAAAGTAGGATAAAATACAATAGAAATTCTTTGCAGAGTGGACTGAACTCCTTGATGTGTTCGTATATTTGGTTTGAGTTGCTCGATGAGTTTCATTTTTTAAATTGGTATTCAGGTGGGAATTACATACATACATATATATATACATATTACATATATATATGTACACACACACACATATATCTATCTATATGTATGTATATATAGAGAGAGTTTATTATTTTTATTCTTAGGTGTAAGGTAGCTAACAATTCACAAGTTAATTATCCCTCAACAATTTTCTAATATTAAATAGTTTCCATTAACACATAGAAGACAATATTATCACTGTACAAGCAGACATAAATTTAGAGCAGTAATTATGCAGTTTTGATCCTTGGTTTTAACCAGAAAGTCTAAGAATAAAATATCACAGGTTCAGACTTACAAAATTCGTATTTCAGTAACTAAACAACTGCAGTCTAATGTGTGATTCTCTTTAATCTCATAAAAATTTTGAAGTAGCTAAAATTGTTAGAGTCAGGAATTTAACACAAAATATGCTTTTTTATATAATCACCTGCTGCCTTTACATGCTCCTTGTGAAATATAACACCAGGGCTTCTCTTGTGGAGTTATATTAGTAAGAACTGAAAATTTACACTAAATGTTGTATTTTTTTTCCTTAAGTCGTATATCATTAACTTTTTACTGTTATTGCTGCTATATTTATAACTCTGAAGCAGAATAAGTGTCTTTCCTCAAGCTTCATTTACATTTTGTAGCTGAATTTGGGATATTTTTTTTACTATCACACCTATTTCCTTATTTAGCGTGCATCTGGCAGCTTTCTGGATGTAAGAGTCTGGAGTCTCATGAGGTGAAACCTGCATTTGTAATACTCTGCAGCATGGCCTTTTTTTTTGACAAAGAGGTAGAAATATTTTGACAAGTATTAAAGAGGGGAGCTGTCTTCATACTAAAAGCAGCTTCTTAAGCTTTTCAATAATGTATGCATAAAATGACTTTGCATTGTCTTGAGTGCAAGTTCTTTTAAAAAAATTTTCCTTTTTCCTGAGTAAATAGGTGTCATGAGGGTGAACTCAAGGGTCATAGTAATGAAAATGTGTATCTGGGTTGTTGTCCCATGGTGGACAATGTGACTCTGTTTTCAGTTTGGTGAAAAGAGTATTCAGGATTTTAAAAAAAACAACCAAAACAACCACCAACAAAAAAAACCCCAAAAACCCCAAAACAGAACAAAAAAACCCAAAAAAACCCACAGAACAAAACAAAAAACAAAACAAAAACCCACAAAAAGCACTCACCAAAAAAACCCCAAAAAACAAACCCTGTATTTGGCACATAGGTGATTTACTTTCTCATGTGAAAGTAAAGGTGAAGTAAAAAGGACTTGCTTTTTCAAGCTGCACAAGTAATCAGAATTACTGTTCTGGGCAAGAACTGAACTCAGTGTTGTTTCTCAAGCTGACTGGCATTCTGAGAAGTGATATAAAAGGCATGGTTTTCTTTTTCTGGCAAAGTTCTGAATGATAGGCCTGTGATAGTATCCAGAAATGCAGACTAGTCACAGCAATTGAATTGACTTAAAGGTTCTGTGGGCTTGGTTTCTGTTCTTTTGCTACTTTTTTTCCTCAGTGGAAGTTTTAGACTTCCATGCTCTTCATGCTGACTCATCTGAGCTTCACTCATGTCTTGTTACATGCTAAGGCAGAATGATCTGATGTGAAATTGTCACAGGCTGTAAAAGAAGAAATCCAGTTTATCAAGTTGTCGTAGTAACCTGTGCATCCTTGAAACCCTTTTTGACTGAGTAATTGACAGCACGCTTGAAAAAAACTAATTCTCAATGTGCTAAATACTTCTTTTTTTATTTTCAGACAAAATCCGGAAACCACCTTTGAAGTGTATGCAGAAGTAACCTATTCGGGAATCAGTTGCGTTGGGAAAGGTAGTGTTTTGCACTGTAATTCTATCTGTTTATTGGCTGAAACTACTTTTAAGAACCTTGTCTCATGAGTTAATGTAGTGCATTTAATATTATGCTGTTCTAGCTTTTAAGGATATCTTAATCACTGTTTCTGTGGAATCTTTTACAGTTGGGACTGATAATGATTAATTCTTGCCTCTGGCCTGATTGTGAGCAGTTTTCTGTTTTCTTTGACTGTTTTGTCTCTTATCTTTAAAACAAAAAGTACTCTAAAACTTCATGTGTGGAATTTATTTCCTCTTTCTTACTTGTTTACAGAAGTGTTTTTATCTGTTCCCAGAAATTCTTCTTTTGATCAAATGATTTTATCTGGAAATAAGGCAGGAAAGCAGGTTATGATTTGGTTAACTATTTTTACCAAACATTGTTATCAAGCCATAATTATACATGCATTTTTCTATATTATTATTTCTGACAAGTGTTCCTGTGTTGATGCTAGAGAACTCCTTTAACTGCTGACACTAACATGGAAGTATATTTGTGAATTTCTGATTGCACTTTTTTCTACACTTGATAAACTTGATCAAATAAGCAGGAAAAGCAAAGGTTGAAATTCATAATCCCAGACTTTAGTTCAAGACACTTTTGTGAGATCAGTCTCTAGAGCGTTAGAGAAAGGAGGAACCTCAAAATTTAGGTTAAGACTAGTCAACATATACTGAAGTAATATTCCCTTTATCTGTTACAAAATCATCGTGTGTATTATATATGTGGTGTAATGGACCAATAGAAAGGATTTTTCTATTTTGTTGACTGGAAAGTCACTTCTCTCCATTTATATCTGTATTTGTTTGTTACAAGCTGCAAAAGTGACAGAGCTGCAACTCTTTCCTTGACTGCCAGAGCCTCCATAGGAGTTGTAAGTGGAACAGCGCTCTGGCTTGTCCCACTGCTGTATGCCATCATGACTGTGGGATGTAACTGCAGGAGCCCTTTTAATAACTGGGCTTTGTTTCTGCACATCTGACCTGGATTCTAGTGCCAGAAAATCTGAACAAATTTGACCATAAACATTACATTGTACAGTACTAGTGTCTGGGTATAATCTTCTCTTTGAAGTTTGTTTGTATCCCCCTGGAGGGATTAATTCCCTGCTGTGGGAAGGTGGGTTAAAAAGCACGGAAACTACTTTACAGGTTTTTAATTGGAGAATTTAGTATACATTTTGTTCTATAAACCAACTGATTCTGTGGGAGTTTCGCTTAGTTGTGATTTTAGGTTTGTTGTGTGTACTTGTAGTTACAAAATATTCAAAAATTATTTTTAGCTAGTTAAAAAAAAGTTTTAATAACTGTTTTTACGACTCATATATTCTGAAGTTATTAATTCTCTGTGAATAATCTTAGAAGATTTTTCCCAACCCTCGTTTTTTGTATTTAAGAGGTGCCCTTTATTCTCAGAAGTCTTCATTTGTGTATCCCCAAATATTCTGTCCTTCTGTTCTAAGTGAAGGTTGTTGTGTGGTTCTCTATGGTGTCAACTGTATTTAACAGCTGTGTTGTGTATCAGGCAAATTGCCGTTCTAGAAATGTTGACCTAAAGACCTCCATTTAGTCTTTTCAACTTGGCTTGTTGTTCTATGACGGAAGACCAAGAATGTATATAATCTTCTTATTTTCTTGTAGTCAGGGGATGTTATGTTCAATGGCAAGGAGCAGTTACTGTTAAAAAACCTGAGATGTATAAAAGGCGTGTAAGGAGAAAATTATCAGGCATGTTTCAAAAACTGTTTCTTCCTGTGTAGTAGATACCAAGATTAACTAAGACAACTGTTTTTGAAATTCAAGTCTGGTATAACAGTGCTATTGATCACTTCAAATGATCTTAATTTTTCTGTCAATCTTCTGACTTGGTCTTGAGGAGAATGAGTTGCTTCATTGAGGAGAATGAATTGAATATCTGCAATATTGTGTCCAGTTTTGGGCCCCTCAGTTCAAGAAGGACAGGGAATTGCTTGAAAGAGTCCAGTGCAGAGCGACAAAGATGATGGAGGGAGTGAGGCATCTTCCTTACAAGGAGCAGCTGAGGGAGCTGGGGCTCTTTAGCTTGGAGCAGAGGAGACTGAGGGGTGCCCTCATTAACGTTTATAAGTTTGTAAAGGGTGAGTGTCAGGAGGAAGGAGCCAGGCTCTGCTCTGTGGTGTCCAATGACAGGACAAGGGGCAATGGGAGCAAGCTGGAGCACAGGAGGTTCAACATGAACATAAGGAAAAGCTTTTTCACTGTAAGGGTACCAGAGCATGGCCCAGGCTGCCCAGAGAGGTTGTGGAGTCTCCTTCTCTGCAGACATTCAAAACCCGCCTGGCCGTGTTCCTGTGTGACCTGGTCTGGTGATCCTGCTCTGGCAGGGGTTGGACTGGATGAGCTTTCAAGGTCCCTTCCAACTCCTGATATTCTGTGATTCTGTGATTCTGCTTCAAAGCTGTAACAGTCCTAGTGTGGGAGATTGTTTGGCTTGTGGGATGGCAAAACGTGCCTTTTTTTTTAATTCAAAAGTTAGTGTAGCAAAGAACGTTTTCCATGTGACTGTTAAATATCAACTGCAGTTAAAAGCTTTAATGTATTTCACAGTTCACTTGCATCTTTCTGAAATGGGAGAGACTGACTTGTGTTCTTAACAACTGGCAGACAAATTGTACGTTCAAGTAGCTTTATTGCTTGTGGTTGTTAACATTCTTGCATTAAATGTTCATTTGGTTAATAACTTTTGTAATGAATGAAGCAGCACTATCCACTATCATAGAGAATGCTCCCTCTTGGTCACCAAGATGATCGAATGCAGAAGGTACATGGCAGGAGGACAAGAGGCAATGACTGAGACTGAATCAAGAGGCGTTCTGACTATCCAGAATGTGCTCACCGTGAGACCAGTCAAGTATTGGACCAGATAACTCGGAGAGGTTGCGCAATCTCCATCCTCGAGGGTTTTCAAGATGTGACTGGATCACAGCTTGAGCAGCCTGGTCTGTCGCCACACCTGGCCCTTCTTGGAGCCGGAGGTTGGGCTGGAGACCGCCCGAGGTCCCTTCCAGCCTGAAGTATCCCGTGATCCTAAGATTTGATTCCTAGAAATGCAAGCTTCAGAAACATCTCAAGGACGTTTTGTACTCTCAATAGTTTATGAAGAGAAAACTTTATTGAAACCGAAGAAGTTGAAAAAGCAAACATTGTTTTATTTCAGTCCGGGCAGAACCCTGCCAAACCACAATGAAATGTGTGAACTGAGAAAGGAAATGATCACTGGATCAGCTCAGCTGATAGCTGTGGTCTCTGTCCTTTTCCCTCTAGTTGGTTTAGAAATAATGATCATCTGTGCTCAGCATTGGCAATTGGTATAGTTCTGGCATGTGAAGCCTTTGGTGCATTAGTTCCAGCTTTCAGTTGTATCTAAAAGCTGTCTTTGAACTTCTCTTCGTTATATTTATAGATCTTATTTGGGGATGGATTTTTCTTACTGGGTCACTTTGTGTAAATGCGATATCTTTGTTTTGAGAATGGTGAAGCAAGTGTGACCAGCAACACGAAGATGAATATTTGTTATTAAGTAGACAATTGCCAAATCATTTTTTTGCCATATGATTGTGATTTCCACGGAAGCTGGGAATTGCCCTCAGCTAATTGAATCTCAGATAGCGTGTGTATTTTTTTGTTTAGTTTGTTTTTTAAAGAACATTTGACTTACTAAAAATGATTGTAAATACAGAACTGCTTTTATCTTAACTTTGTTCCCACTTTTTTTTTTTGCTTTTCATTTGCGCTGTCTGGAATTTAGAATTTCTTCACTTAATAGTTCAGTGATGCATTCACTCATGTTCTACTTTTCAGTTTCATCAAACAGCACTGTTCTCTTGTCCATACTTCCTGACAAAATCTTGGTGCATTCTCATGAGAAGTCTAGCACAGCAAAATAGACTAGGAAGAATGGAGCCTGCATCTTCACAGTGGCAGTACGTGGAAGTTTAGTGAGAAATCTCTGTTGTGTGTGTTAAGTATGTCAAGCATGGGAACTTTGCAACTCTAGTGCTTCTCACCAACTCCCACATGCTTACTTTCAAGAAGACAGGAAAAAATAGTCATGGTTTTATTTAGAAATGGCATATTATAAGGAAAACACTGACTAAAACTTCTATTGTTAATAGTTTGATTTTTTCATTTGTATTATTGGGTAAGTACTGTGTGATGGCTCTGACTTGAGGAAAAGATGCAGTTCCAAGGTTGGTACAGAAGCCTGGCTAAAGGTTGGCTTAGGTGAAATAGTCTTAACTGGTGCCTTTGTGCAGTGCTGTGACTGGGATGGAGTAAGATGCTTGTACTGTGCAGATGGGCACAACAAAATCAGCTCTTCAACAAGCGTGGCAGGTCACTGGCTTTCAACCATTCCAGACAAATAGAGAGATTCTTAGGACTTAAAGAAAAAGATGATTACAAAGACAAAGTCCAATTTGCATATAGGCTTTAATATTCTGTAGCCCATGTATGGAGTTTGGTTCTTTGTCTTTATGGATTTTAGGGCTGTGTAGTTCTGACAGTAGGAGAATTTCGAACTTCTGTTACCGCTTGCATGATTTCTTTCATTCATTCGAATTGTTACATGCAGTAACAGGATAATCTGAGTGCAAGATAGATTCTTTACACGAAATACCACTATTTTACTGGATCTCTTTTCACATTTTAAACTTCATGTAAAGGAAGGGAAAATGCATTTTATGAGATTGTGAAGTTCTTCTAATGGAGGGTTTGCATGTTTGTCATGGCATCTCATAATAGTAAAAGTTGAGGTAATTAATTGCAAAGAGCTGGTATTGTTTCTTTTAACAAATTATAACCGCTTAACTTAAGCACTTCTAGAAATTCAGTTCTATATTACTGACGTATTGTTCACTTGCAAGTAAAGTGCTTTGGAACCGTGTTTTCTTTAAAGCTCAGCTAAAAGATTGTTTTGTCTTTTTCTTATGCAGAAGTAGAAAGAATCCACTAGTAATTTTATAGAATGAAAGAGAAATCATGCTATCTACTTAAGAAATCTTTTAATTTTCAAAGCATTTTATGATCTTTAAAGTGCTGCAGATCATTCATCAGAAATGTGATGTGACAAATGTAAGGATCTTGCTGGACCTCAGCCAGAGATCCTCTCTTGTTAGATGGGGCTGTGAGGAGAACTGCAGTCAAACCGTCAAACTGTTCATGTAGAAAAAGAGAATTTGTTAGTCTAAAGTAGCCGACCAAAATAGTCTCTAAAGTATGAACATTTGAAAGGAAATGCTCACAAGAGTAAGACACCCCCCCTACACTACTGTCTGGGCGGATGTAGCATGCTTTTGTATGAGGTTTGTGTTCTTGCCAAAGCAGACATTATAAAAGTATGTCAAATCTGCAGCTTTACCATGTAGTGTGCCGAAAGGCCTTTCTCTCCAAGGACTTCATCTTTCATCTTTTTGTGAGTGTAGCATAAATTCTTGCTGTGTGTTCAAGGAAAAAGCTAAAATGGTTTAGTACAGCTAAAGGATTTCTTTCTTTTTTAAAAAACAAAACAAAAACCCAACAAAAACCCATGGTAAGTTGGAAGCCTGAATGCGATAGCGTGGACAAAGTGTAAGTGTGTTGGGGGTTAACAAATGTTCGCTGGATTAGTAAGGGAAATGTAGTTTATACTACTTCTTTCATGACAGAATTTAAAAGGTCTTGCTGTAGGACTCGCCATGTGCTTCTTTCTTTTCTCCAAAACATACCACTAAATTGAAAAGGGAGATGAACCTTAGAAGGAAATTATTAACTCTGAGGGAGTTTATCATTGTTTGAGAGAAAGGATGAAATTTGCATTTGAATTGGCTCTGAGAGTAGCATGTACTACTAATCTTGTTCCTACTAGAAGCTTGTGAGTAGTTTAAGTACTTCCTTCTTTACTTTTCATGTTCTAGCCTTGTGTTGTAATA
>NW_010183811.1:12110-16412 GCF_000695765.1 Mesitornis unicolor
TTCCCTCCCTCCCCCCCTTCCCAGTAAATCACAAATGCTATAACTTAGACTAATCGAAGTCCTTAACTCTACTGGGACAAGTCATGATGTGCTTGGCCCGCAAATTATTCTACACTTGTCACTGTGGTTTAGGGCTTTCACAGGTAGAGAGAACCAGCAGTTTTCTGTCTCTGCAAAATAGACATCCTGCTACTCCTTATCATTATCTTTATCATATGCCGTCATTTTAGACACTAGAGCAGTACCTCCCATACAGATTAAGTATTTGCTTGAACATAAGCAAAGTTACTGGAGTAGGATTAAAATAAGAGCTGGTCATTCAGAAGTTTGTAAACCTTACCTATGCATCTATCAGAGCAACCTTTTTTTTTTTTTAAGGTGAAAATGTGGTGTTGGTTGAAGTCTGCCTGTTCTGTATAGAGAAATAGATATCACACTGAAGGTTTAAGAACAACAAAGGAAGTGCAAAATTAGATCTCTTTCCATTAAACAAGGGTTTCCTGTTGTACATGTGCTGTAATTTGGGTCTCGCAAGTTTTCCAGTCCAATCTTTACGGTATCATGTTGCTACACCTAACTTCCTGAAACAGGGTTATAAATGTAACCAAATCTAAGCAGATAGGTGGTATTTGGAAATTCCAAATATACTGCTGCTGCTTTGTTTCTGTTTTCATCTGATTGTTTTTCTTTGAGTACAAACAAGGTGGCAGGTTTTCACAAAGAACTTACTGGGACTGCAGCGTCCAGATCCAGTAAGTAGCACTGTCTGAACTGCTTTGTTTGAGAAAGTTCACAGTTTGGTTTTTACAGTATAAATGCAATACGTAACTTAATTTGAAGAGAAACTCGCTTTATGAAGAAATACTAGAATCTGTCATATTGCAAGTCATCATGACTTTTATGTAGGTGTGTTCTTAGCTGATGATGATTGAATATAGCCCAAAAAAGCCAATATCAGGTATAACTGAATGTTCTTCCATTTCTGTAAGTTGTTTTGTGGGGCGAGATCTGTTGTTTGTCCTTTTTGCTTCATGCTTTAACTACTTCTGTCTACACTCTTTTCTATTTCACCAGAATGTCCTGGTCTGCACTGTGTTGCTACTGCTGGCGCTGTTTAACTAGACAGAAAAATTCAGCACAGAAAGTCTCCCTCACAAGACTTTAAACTCTTTTGTTGATTTATATTTTTTTAAAGGAGCTTGACATCTTCATCAAGTTCACAGTGGGCCTGCTTTGTTTGCTTTCTCTTGAATGCTTGATAAGATTTTTCTTCCATTGTTTTGTGCAGCAAGGACAGAACTTGCCATGGCTGAGGTGGTTTTTTTGTAAATCCACAATATGGTCATTGTCTGCTGCTGAATAATTGTGCCTGCTTTTTGTACGACCAGAACTGAGGCTTTGGCTGTGAACAGATTCCTTCTTAGCGTGAAAAGAGACTAATCCATGTAAATACAGCCCCAAAATAAAGCTTTACAGAAAAAGGGAAAGGCTGCTAAGCAGGAGGGCAGAGGTCAGCAATTTAACCTTTAACCTAACAAATAAGAAGCATGAAAGTTCCCGAATTGGTTTACAAAGGCAAGCTCCTGTGATCTGTCAGTTTTTCTTTTCATGATAGAGTTGGGTGAGAAAACTGACTGACAGCTAGTGCCTTTTTAACTGCAGGTTGGAATTAACTGATAAACTGCAACTTTTTTTAGGGAGGTTTTTTTAGGGATTTTTAACAAACTATTTTCATTCACTAGCTGCACTTAAGAGTTTTCCTTGACTTTGTAGAGGAGTTTGCGTGGTTGTTCTTTTTAAAGAGTTCTCAAGAGATTCAATTTAGTTACTGATTACTACTGAAACATTTAATATTGAAGCATTTAAGAATTTGATGAAGCACTTGTTGCAATTAACTCTCTGTTACTGTGCTCCTTTAAGAATAGGGCTGTTATTCCAATAACTGCACAGAGATTGTACTTTGAATAGAGTGACAAAGCTGCTGTTAAAGGGGAGGTGTGTGTGACTTTATTTAAGGGAGTAATTTTAGCTCGAGTTCATTCTCAGTTGCAGAAATTTCTAAGGTGGTTTGTTTTTGTTTGTCCTTATTTAATCACAACAGGTAATCTTATTAATGAGTGTTAACTTCTGTTTAAAGCTTAATACAGCTGCAATCGGCTGTTAATCTAGATAGAGACATTTCTGTAAAGAACTTTTAATTAGAGTGTCATTCAGATGGAAAAGAAACAAAGAAGTAATGACTTTAAAGTAGACTCCCTGTAGATTAAGAGTAGCTATTTTGGGTGGTTTTTTTTCCTAATGTTGTAAGCACTGTCCCAGAAATGACTGACATTTGGTCCAGCCACAGTTGTACTGATGCTTCCTGTGAGCGTCTTCAGTGGAAATGTTGCAGTTTAGAAATTGTCTGTTTAGTCTGTTGACATGTAGGTCAGTAATTCTACCCAGAGCACTACTTTAAGTGTAATGTGCAAGCAAAGCAGATTTGGTAAAGCGAAATATGAACTAGATTTACTTTTATTACTGTTTTTTTTTTTTGTCATAGGTAGTTCCTTGCAAGAAGAATGTAAGCTCGAATTCAGAAAGAGGCCTATCAGTGCCCGAGGCAGTGCTGGTATGCTTCTCTTTGGTGTGATATTTTTTTTGTCACGAACAAAAAGACACATTGTCAGGTTTTCTTGTGGTTTTCTGATGGCTTTGTTTTGGTTTGTTTTAAAGATTAAAACAGCTATAAAGAAAGATGGTTTGAGGTTAAATTATCAAATAAGTGTAAAATGAATTCAAGACTACTGTTTTACTTCAGCAACGGTTGTAAAAAAGCCAAACCAAACCGAATCCCAAACCCCACCTTTTGTGCTACCAAAGCAAGGCTGATCCTGCAACGCTCTATGTGAAATGCTGACGCGTGCTCACGGATTGGGAAGGGTCGGTGTGTGGGACGCTTCCCTGCAGCAGCGCTTGTGAGTAACAGTTGTAAGACACATTTTACTCATAAAAAGCTGTATTATGTTCTGTAATATCCTGACATACTCATTATCTATGAACAAGGTGCATCACCAGCTCTCTGCTGGACTCTTTTGTGTGAGAGGGGAGAAGGAACACTAAGGGAAAATCCTGACTGATGAGTACAGAGATTTTTGGCCCTGTTGAGGCTACTAATTTTTGGTAAAGCATCTGTCAAAATTCCAGATGCTGACAGACTATTGGCTATTAGAAAGATGATTTTAATGTCTTTTTTGATGGAAACAGCTTTTGATATACTTCTTATTAGGATTTATTTCATGGAAAAGTGGGATAGAAACCAAGGAAGCAGAGCTATAGTATTAAGTATGGTAGTGTTGGAGCAGTGGAACAAACAACTGATGGTGATAATCTATTCTCTGGGATGGGTCACAGCCTGGAGAGTTCCTTTCTTACTTTCCTAGGGACTTAAAAAACAACCAACCAACCAAAACCAAACCAAACCAAAATCCAACCAACCAAATAAAAAAAACAAAACGAAAACCAACCCCTCAAAACCCCCAATATTGCTTCTGTACTTTAGATAGTCAAATAATAAAGACTGTGTAGAAGTACCCTGTAGAACATCATCATCTGGGTGGAAAGTGCTGCAGTTAAAAGCTGAGGAGCAGGAGCAAGGGTCCCATTTACTGTGCCAGAAGTGCGTGATCTGCTCCAGGCTTCTTCAACTACTACAGCAAGTACACCTAGGGCAGGAATGGAAACTGAAATAACTTTCAGTGAGTACTTTTAAAGCAGTATCTTGAATATT
This sequence comes from Mesitornis unicolor, assembly GCF_000695765.1. Taxonomy (NCBI): domain Eukaryota; kingdom Metazoa; phylum Chordata; class Aves; order Mesitornithiformes; family Mesitornithidae; genus Mesitornis; species Mesitornis unicolor. Next base: position 15,880 of record NW_010183811.1, read on the forward strand.
GTAGCCAAATAATTTCTAGTCTTAAAATTCTAGGATTTTAAGTGGTGATGAAGGGAATTATACTCGCAACTCTCATTGCATTCTGCAGGGATTAACTGAATCCCATCTTTAGTTCCTTTGAAGAGTCATTTATGTTGAAACTACATAGTTATGAATATAAATAGTGGTAACAATACTTTTTTGAATCGATTCTTACATAATTATCTTGTAAGTAAATAATTGACTCTTCATTTATGTCTAGTTGTCTGTAAGGTACTTTTGAGATACTTGAGATCTTCTGTACCACAGATTCTAAAACCAAATCATCACTCTGGAAAAGCATGGACCAAAAGTAATGAATGCAGACTCAAATCAGATGCTGAAATGTGAAGACAAAATAGCTGATGAAGTATCACCGTATAGGCAGACAGTAGAATCAGGCTTCTGACTTTTCATATTTGTAAGCTTCAGATTTGACTTAATGTTATTTAGATCATGTGCTTTATCTTTTTGTGAATGTGACACTAGGACAGTGTGAACAAGTAAGGAAAGGT
>NW_010183811.1:16443-22721 GCF_000695765.1 Mesitornis unicolor
ATGAGAAACAGCTCCGGCAGAATGGAGATGAGCTGGTGCTGCCTCTTCAATAGATGAATGAAGAGATGAGAGAACAGAACAGGCCTGTAGTGGAGAGCAGGATCAAATTGTAATGAAATATGGCTAAGTAGAAAAAAAAACCACAGAACAAACACAAAAAATCCAACCCCAAACCACCCACCCACCCCACCTGCAAAGCCAAAACAAAACACAACCCCCAGTACGTTCCTTTTCACTGAGTATGAGAGTTTCTTCTGAAGCTTGCACCTGAAGTAATATCTGGTTTTATATGATGCTTGCCTGTTAATCATTCACTCACTTTATTTTGAAGAAGAGTTTATAAAACATGTTAAAAAGATTCAATAGGGTAAATAATTCTCTCTTAAAGCTATCACCATCCACAAATGCATTAAAATTCATGTGTACAATTACTACATGCTAATATATCGATGTCATTGCATCTCGTCCCATTTTATCTAGAGGTGATATCTGCACACAGAAAAGTGTTATAGATATGTTTATTTTGCTTTATTGTGATTAATGGCCTTCTACAATAAACATAACGTTACGTTTGTCCTGTGTATTTGTTGCTTTTACTTAATGGTTTAAATGTCTTACTTGCGTTTGTGATAATTTATCATCCTCTTTTTGTACGCAGTAGTGTTAAAAATGGTTTTGATTATGGTTTGAGAAAAATTACTTGTAAATTATTCACTAAAAATACATACCACTTCAGTGTATCATAAATTCCATCAGCACTGTGTAATGAAATAGCTCTTAAAGATATTTTCTGTTGGAAAAAATCAGCTTGTTAAAGCACAAGTATAGAGCTTTGTATGTATGGGCAGTACTAATAAACAGCAATAGATGTAGTGAGTAAATAGTACTATTTAACTTGTTCAGTATTTTATTCTTTAATGACCTGTGGAGGTAAAAAGTAGCAGAATCTCTTGCATGAAGATTGCAGTAAACATGCTTTGTTGCACTTACAAATACCAATTGTGGTATCCAGTAATACAGTAATTACAGCACTCTTCATTTTGATGTATTTCTTGATTGCTTTGCTTTACCCTGGATATGGCATCAGCTCCTTCACTAAATCATCTTGAAGCAATTCTGTATCTAGACTAAATCCTTCGAATACAGCGGGTATCACATGGACAATTAAAATTGAGTATTGACATGTTTTTAAAATAGTCATACATCTCAATTTTGTTTATCTCAAACTTTTAAAAACCTAATGACCTCATTGCAGCTTGCCTATAATTACCATGTTTAAACTTCTATGCATTTTTTAGTTTAAACAGCCTTTGTGTTTTTTTTTTTAACCAAAAGAAAATTAATGAGAAGAGACAAAGAGACATCAAAGAGGTTTTCCCTCTGATTGCAGTGTTAGAAGTTTTGCCTGAAAATAGGTTACATTTCTTCTGTTTTCAGTTGAATCCTCATTAACTTTACATTTTAATGATGTCCAGAGCAAATTATACGATTATGGTAGATGCCTTAAAGGGAAGCTTAAAGGACACCTTTTTAATGTTTGTTTCTTTATTGGTGGCCGTATTTGCACCACTATTATAAACAGTGTCAGAATGTTAAAAGTAATCTCAAAATATATCAGAAAGATCTTCCATTTTTGCTATATATGTAGTGTATTTATTTAATATTTAACACAAGTGGAGCATGTTAGGGGGATATCTTCATCTTTGTAGTAGAAAAATGTAAATCATGTCCTTTGAAAGAGTTTACAAATTACTTCTGCATCTTATAATCAGTTTAAATTATAATGATAAAACAAAATGGAGACAGAGGATGTAACAGTGCCTCTAAATGGTTTTATTTTCTTAAACCGTCAATGGTTTGAAGGTTTAGGAAGTGAATTCCTAATTAATCTCTGATTATTCCTATAGATATGGCTCTGCTTGGCATATGATTTTATGAAGCTAATGTCCTGCAGCTATATAGTCATTATTTCAGAGCAGTATTTCTAAAAAAATTTGCAATGGAAGCAATATTTGGTCCTTGTTTTCCACCTCCTCTCGTGTTCCAGACTGAGTTCCTGAATGAGTGGCTGACTGCTCTGGTGTCATCCAAAACTTGGTGGTGCTGTTCATCTGCGGGTCTGTGTCCTGTACTTGAGTGGAGCTGTGCTTGCACATGGTCTTGTGTTATAAGATGTTCTTGAGAGCTCAACTTTGTAATCGTGACTCCCAAAATAACCCTTTTTGTCCTGTGAATTCCTCCTTGAGGCTGCTACAATTTTGCGATGTGCACTTCCACTGAACTTTGTGCAGTGTTTTAGTGTCTTGGCATACATAGCTCTTACGTGAATGAAATTTTCCTTTTTATGTTGAACTCAGATAAATAATTTTTTGCCAAATAGTGCCTGGTTGACATCTTCATCCTTGATTTAGATGACTGTGTTGTGATGGAAGCAATGTACATGTCCATCATTAATAAATAATGGAATAATGCAGGAGTCAATAGACAGAAAATGGAACTTAACCTTTCCATTTCAGTATGATTCTTACATATTCTTTTGTATATTAGTACATTTTCTGTAGACACTCTTAAAATCTAAATTGTCATGATTGTCTGGGACTTATGGCAGACCCAAACTGTGCGTTTAGCTTGGTGTGCCTCAGGTGATGTGTTGTTAGAAAACAAGTTTGTCTTTCAAGTGTTTAGTACGGTGTAAGCTTGAAACAGCTTTGGAAAGTGCTGGTTTAAGTTCTTAGTTTACCTTAAATCTTTTGGTTTTGGTGCCTTCTAATGCAACTTTAGTTTGAAGATCGTATTGCTAAATAAGAAAAAGTTGAGTACAATTTCGTGGCTCTTTCTCAGCTTTATTTTGTAACTATCAGAGAATTTACGGTAACTTAATCTTTAGTTGAGATGCACAATAAAAATACTGATTAATAAGCTCTAGATAACAGAAAGATGTTTGTTATTCTTATTTTCTTGGCGTGCAGGTTATTGTATGGAACCATGTTAGCACTGAACCCTGAAGTGTTCCTCCTGGTAACTGTGCCACTGTTTGCAGCATGGCTGCTTGCAGCCCGTTTGTGTTAATGATAGCGCAGGGCTGGAATTCCAATCATTCATGCGCCTGCCCTCCCTTTCTCATATGTGTGTCTTTGCTGTTTGTTATTCTTATTTTCTTGGCGCGCAGGTTATTGTATGGAACCATGTTAGCACTAAACCCTGAAGTGTTCCTCCTGGTAACTGTGCCACTGTTTGCAGCATGGCTGCTTGCAGCCCGTTTGTGTTAATGATAGCGCAGGGCTGGAATTCCAATCATTCATGCGCCTGCCCTCCCTTTCTCATATGTGTGTCTTTGCTCAGTGCTTTTGCCTTATTTCTTTTTGTTTTGTTGTGGTCAATTCAGTCAGTATAATAGCAAAGACATTGGCTTTTTTTTTCTTTATTAAAGAGTTATGTTAAAGATATACTATAACAGAGATAAGAGCTATTTATGTCCTAAGCTATTGATTTTTAATTAATGTTGCCTGGGCTCATACATGTTGGCAGAATTGCTAACAGCTTGTGGCATTTTTTAATTCACATCTTCTTTTTTTGGTATTTTGACAGTGTCATTCATATTTCATGAAAAAGTACCTCGTCAGGTTAAATGTGTTAAAACACCGAACAAGAAAAAAAAAGAAGAGGAGAGAATGGAACATAGGGCTGCCTGGAAACCTTGATCCATTGCCAAAGTATTTAAACAATTTAGTGTTTTGGTTTTCTAGCTCCAAGCTGCTTCTCAAATCCCTTGCTAATTAATCCAGTTAATTCTTTGTAGACTAACTGTATGCAGGGCTTTTGCTTGTGCTTCCATCACTGAGAACCCTGTTTTGTTTGAAGCAAACCTAAGCTCTGTTATAAAGGTTGTAGTAATAAAGTGAGTATTTGTAGATGTAAATACAGTGTTTTGAGCCTTTTTAAAAGGAGTTGTGTTTGTGTGTGGAACTTCTAATTTAATCTTTCATGTTTAAAAATTAAACATATATGCTTGTGTAAAAAAGATGGAGAGAACTTTGTCATTAGTTTGATCATTTAAGAAAAGGCAGTAGATCCTCTATGGAACAATTATGGCATGAAGAATTAGTGCTGTGATATTACAACTAGGGATACGTGTTTGTTTTTTTCAACAAGTAAATGACTGTAAATGCTGTTCACTTCTATACTCCAAAAGGGATGGTTTGATATAGGGCAAATAGAGAGTTTAATGGGAAGGAGAGTTTTCAGAGATGACCTGTTGATGCTTTGCTCTGTAATCAAGAGCATTCAAAAGTGGAGTGAGTTCAGATCTGGCAAAGCAGCTCGGGAGCAGAGCTTAGAAGCCCAATTAGGCGTGGTTTGAGATAACGAGAAAAGAGTACACGCTCCTCAAGGTGAGGTTGAGTGTGATAAAAGCAGCTACAGCTCTTGAGCTTGCTTCTAGTTTTTAAGATTTGTTGAAAACTGCTTCCCCTCATGATACAGCTCATCAGCGTGTGATACTGTGTGCAGCAATGCAAGTGGTGATGCTTTCGCCAAGCACTGTGGGAAAAATGGCTCTAAGCATCCATCAGCTCTCAGCTGTTTTGACAAGTTCTTCTGAGGACTTACTGTCTGTGGGACACAGCTTTCCCTCCCGTTCTGTGTAGCACTAGATGTTCTTGCAAAGCTGTGATGATGTGCAGATACTGGAGCCTCCATTTGTGCTGCCAGCTGGCCAGAACGAGTTGTGCTCCTTGTTTCCTATATCATCCTCGATAGGTTTGTGTGGCAGCGCAATGGGAGTCGATGACCGTCTGCGCTGCAGCACCTTGTGCATCAACCTGTGGAGAAAAACTCTGCAAGTGGCTTAAAGCTGTGGTTTTAGGTTACCTTTGGAGTTGGTAATGAAGGAAAAAAAGATGTTTTCAGCAAATCCGCTACTAAGAGCGGACAGACTGAAAAGAATTGGCAGAGCTCTTGAAAAAGTCTGCAAGAGTAGCTGGGAGTTTTTTGTGTAATAAAGCTGGGCAAGGAAAAGAGAAAGAAAATGAATGAAATTGCTAGTTTTATATACACCTGATTTCCAGGGCTTGCTACTAATCAAATATAACATGATTATGAAATGTTCTTGCTCAGCACTAGACTAGTCCATTATCTCAAGAGCACCTTGATAGGTGGGTATGTTCTAGCGTAAATTTTGGAAATATCAAATATCTTCAAATTTTCCAGGTGCGTTTCTATTTTGTGGTTCAAAATCTTTTTGATACCCTTGCCTTTTCTACAAAAACAGAAAGGTTTTAAAATTTTCTAGTGAGATCATCAACTTCCTGTCTAGTTGCACTGAACATCAGCAAGCTCCTCTTCTTATAAAACAAATGATTCTTCAAGCTGCTAGCACTGCTTTGAATGTCCTAAATTTACTTTCTCAGAGACCATTACTTTTATTATAGCATCACATATGGCATGAAGTGAGCTTTGTTAGTAGTAGCTGGAAGCGTTGCAGATATGAAGTAGGTCACCACTGCAGGTGTAAATACACCCCGATTCTCTTGCAGTGCTTGCTGCTGTCCAGTTAATGAACTGTACTCCAGAAGAGGGAAGTCATTCTTAGCAGTGGAACACTCAGTGATTTTCTTTCTTTCATCCCACGGTCATTAGCCAGATGAGGTGTATTTTTCCACGCTAAGACCTCTTTCCCCTCACCCCCACTAAGTTTTGAATGCTGTTCAAGAAGTTCAACTTCTCTCATCAACACATCTGCCCCCACAAAACTTTTTGCAGGAGAGTACATCGAATGCTTTTCCTGCTTTTTCAAACTTTCCTCTCTTTTGGTGCTTCGGTTTTCAGGAGACCTCAGGGATGCTGCAGTGTTAGTTGAGGCTCAGTGTGACCAGTCTCTGAGTTTGTTTTGTTTTGTTTTGTTTTAAATTTGCCTTCAGCTTACTGGCCCTTATGAATTTTCTTTACCATTTGATAGAGTGGACAGTATTAATGTGACTGAGAAGCTGAGATGGGCACATTACAGTTGAAGCTGAAACAAAAAGGTGAAATGCAGTGCTGAAGGGTACGAGGCTAAATTTTGAAGTGTGTCAACAAAATAATTATTGCTATCTTATATATATGATCTTGCAGGCCTTAAAACTTAAAAGTGAGTTGGCAACCATTGAAAGTCTTGGTCAGTTGGGATCATTTAATACCATAGGTTTCTGTGGTTGTATATGTGTTTAGCATGAAGCTCTGAGGATGTGTACGTTGCTGTCGAAACCACAATACTGGCTGGATGGCCGAGCACAGAGAGT
>NW_010183812.1:0-21200 GCF_000695765.1 Mesitornis unicolor
GGTGCCGTGATGGAGCTGGGGGCGGTGATGGCGGTCTGCGCACGGGTGTGCCCGGGGCACTGCGAGGATCCTCGGCCCCCGTCTCCCCTGGATGGGCTGGGCTCTGTCACCCCGAGGAGTTTTCCCATTTCTTGCGGTGCCTGTGGCAGGGCCTCCCGCCGAAGCGGGGCAAACCTGTTCCTCCATTTGGAGCCGAAGGAGGAATTTGCGCTTCCCCTGAGGCCCCTCACCCTCCAGGTATCCACTTGGGCTGGGGGAGGAATTGAAACTAGCCCCTTTTTGGAAGAGTGGAGCCTGTGGGGGAATCATAGCCGCTGTCTTGGGCCTCGCCTTACTGTTCAGTGCCTACTTAAGGAACCACGGCTCTTAAGGACCATGTTTTCAGTCTGTTCTTCCCGTGAGTTGAGACAAGAAGCCCTGCTGTGGGAGACAGGCGAGAGGAACTCCCCGTATCTCGCTATGCCTGTTGTAAGGGTCTTGATCAGCATGTGACCTGTTAAAACATGTGATGTTTGCTATTCCTATCCCATTCGTTTCCTTCCAGTTAATCATGTCATCTTTGCTCTGTCACTTTAGTTTCCTGTGCAAGTCTTTCCTTCCCTTTTTAATATTGTTTGTTGACATTTAAAGTTTCTGTTTGCTGCATTTCAAAACCATTGTTAGGTCCAACTAGATGTCTGTAGTATTTAATCTTCTGTGATCTGCTTTAATGAAGCAGCAGTATCAGGCTGTATATATGGTTATATATATAATGTAGCTATTAAGGTTTGTTATGTGTCTTGATTTTTAGTGTGTAGTAGGAGCCTGACAAAAGGTTTCACAGCAAAAAATACAGTTTTTTCCTTAATAATAGTCTTGTTTGTTCCAGTATTTTTCAGGAAGACAGAGTCTTTATGCAGAGAAGCTTGTAAACAAGAATTCAAACTGGATTGTACCCGATATTACCATCGCACAGCTGATCCATTTTCCCTGTCCGTATTGGCAGTACTGGTTAATTCCAGGTTGTAAATTGCTGTCAGAATGCTAAGGAAGTTCTGACACCAATTTGTCCCTGTCAAGTCTTTTTTAAAAAAGACACAGTTGGCTGCTGCTTGTGCAGTTAATTGTCTTGCTGAAGAGGCAGGTGCTTAGTGGTGGTGTAGTGGTCAACAGGCACTTAAACTGACTGTATTCCCTCTACGGGTTTACTGTTTTGGAATTACAAGTATTACAGCTTGGAATTCCATCTTGCCTGCTCTGACAAGGGGAAAACACAGCATGCATTAAAAAATTAAGAGCTTCTGGTTATGTTAGACTGCTACAGTGCAAGAAGTACAGTGTTCTTTTATCAGCAGCTCTGACCACATGAACGTTTGTCACTGAAATAACCACGCCAGCGCTTTTCAAGCGTTTAATGGTTGTCATCTGTAGCATATTTATTTTCCATGTTACTAAATTCATAAGCATGCCAAGGTATACTGGAAAGCAGTGTTACAAGACTCTGGTCTTCACTACTTGTCCTTTTTTGTTGTTTGGTTTTTTTTACTGGTATTTTTAGGGGAGTGGGTAATGTGATCCCTAAATGGAAATGTTTTAAAAACACCTATATATTAATATACCTGCCTAGCTTGTTCCTTTAGTCCTCTTTCTTATGGGAATCTACCAAAATAGATTCCTTTATCACAGAATCACAGAATCGCTCAGTTGGAAAAGACCTCCAAGATCATCACGTCCAACCGCTCCTGTCTACTCCCTAAACCATATCCCTAAGTACCTCGTCTACCCGCTCTTTAAACACATCCAGGGATGGTGACTCCACCACCTCCCTGGGCAGCCTGTTCCAGCTTCTGACGACCCTCTCAGTAAAGAACTTCCTCCTTATCTCTAACCTGAACCTCCCTTGGCACAGCTTGGTGCCGTTTCCCCTTGTTCTATCCCCCATCACCTGGGAGAAGAGACCAGCACCCACCTCTCTACAACCTCCCTTGAGGCAGTTGTAGGTGGTGCTGAGGTCTCCCCTCAGCCTTCTCTTCTCCAGGCTAAACAAGCCCAGTTCCCTCAGCCGCTCCTCCTCCTTATCTTGGGAGGATGCTCTTAGTGCAGTGGAGAGGCGTACTTTGTTTTTTCAGCCATAGCATAAAGTTATGACTTCATATACTTGATTCTAAAGATTGCATTTAAGTCCAATTTAATACATAGGAAAAGTCAGTGCAGGTTTTAATGTAGTAACTTAAGAGTGCTCCAAGCAAAATGTTTTTCATTTCAAAGTGCAAGATGTGCATGCGCGTAGTCTTGTTTAATCTCATAGGAGGAGGAATTCTGGTCTTACAGATATCTATTGAAATTCAAATAAATGTTACCTAATTTTATTTTCTACTTCTGTATTTGTTAAGGACTAGACAGCAGCAGTGAAAATCCATGTATCGGAATTCCTGTGTGGTGATTGTAATTGTTTTAGTGGGCTTTTGCTTTCAGTAATAGCTGTGTTAGCAGCAGTTTTGTGGAGACAGTGAGGTGTGATAGTAAATTTCAAGATGCGTTTTTACTTTTAATTGAAATTCAGCAAGCTGTGATTGGCTTAGTGCTTTAGCTAACCAGAAGTTCTGTTTCTTCAGAAACCAATCGACTGCATAGTTTTGTGGGTACAGTCCTGGTTATACTGCTGGCTTTGTGTCAACACTGGTTACTTGGGTGCAGCTTTACCTCTTCCTTTGAGCTTCAGAGAGGGCCTTCTGCTTGCTGACCTAGCGAGACGCTCACTTTTGGGGAAAACAGCATCATTTCATGAGACTCCAGTGCTGGAAACTTGTTATACCTTGTATCCCCTATAAGCTTCCTCTTCTGTGATACCGTCTGAATTTGAAGGCAAAAGGCAGTACTGCCTTAATTTTATTTTCAACTTTCATGTGAAAAGTGTTGTTTCAGTAAGTGCAGAAGCCCTGGATTCTGGCATTTCTTAGTGCATTTTATTTTCAGAGCTCTGTCTTCATTCCACATGCTCTCAGTATTCTCGAATTGCCAAGCTCTGCCCTTTCACATGGAAAATAACATGGGGAAACTGTAATAAGTTTTGTTGCTCTTACTGGATCTCTTTGAGTTGGGAATTTTATACGTGTCCTGGTTTACTGGGACAGAGTTTTAGAGTCAGTTTTCTGTTCAGGAAAACTGAATTCTGTAAGGACTGCAATGCCCCATTTCATGGGAACAGAGTTGATAATACGCTTTGTTTTCCTTTTTGGCCAACACTGGTATGTGATGCTCAAGGTCTGTAGCAGTTTTGAGATAAACAGGTACAGAGACTGGGGCGAATGGCAACCCAGGGCAGTTGACCCCAAGCTGACCAGTGAAAGTTGTTCCATCCCATAAACATCACGCTCACTATAAATTTCGAACTTTGCTGGGGATGATCCTTCCTCCTTTGATGGCTGCCATCCCAAGAGGGTCTTGGTCTGCAGTCCTGCCCCTGAGGCCTACTCTTCCCACTATAACCAGTTAAGTATAGCCATGTACTTTATAGTAATACTGTTATTAGTATTAGGTTTTATTATTTTATTAAATCTGTTTCTATTTCAACCTGTAGGTTTCCATTCTTTTTCCTGATTCCTCTCTTTGGATGAGGAGGAGTCATCAGGTAACAGAACAACTGTCCAAACCCTGACAATACATTAAGACACTGCCTTAGGTACTGTAGGGCTTTTGGAGACCACTGGGATTCTGTATCCTGACTTCTTCGCTTTTTTTCCTGACTTTTCAGGAGTTGATAGTGCATCTAAGGGTGTTTCTCTTCATCTCAACAGTTGGTTCTGTTGAAATGTTTTCCTCTCTTTAAATTTTCTTTTATTCTGTGAACTTTTCTGCTACCATTCTGCAAAAGTATTCATCTGCTTTCTGTTGTTTCGTGTGTATGTTCAGATTGACATCTTATTTACAGCCTTTACTTTGAAACACACTGGGGTAGAGAAACAGCTGAATCGAAGTTTAACACTCTTTGTTAAGGTGGTGTTTAAGTTTTATAGCAGTTTACACAGAACTCATCATAGAAGACACAATTTTCTTCCAGCTTTCCAAAAGTGGTACATGTTCCAGAAAAGGCACATAGGGAGTTGCTGAGTGTTAAGACTTGTGGTAGGTTTAGCAGAAATCTAGTAGGAGCTTAGTTCTGCTGTTCATCAGATTGTCAATAGAAAGCTAGAATACCAGAAAAAGATACATACAAAATTCATGATGCAGCTTTGAAAACGAGAGAAGTTTGTTACTCATTACGGTTTCCAAGATGTGGATGAGTGTATTGTACCTGTGCTATCAAAGCCTTTGGTGTGATCACAAAAGGAAACTTGTGCACCCGCACAAAGAGAGAAAAAAACCAAAACCAGCCAAAACTTGACATAATGAAGCTCCATGTATAATGCAGATAGTTGGCTGTTTCATTTTACTGCTTTATGAGATCTTTTCATTTAATGATAGGATTCACTGACAGTTCTTGCTTTGCTTTTGAGCTTACAGACGTGAATGCTGAAATATTCAAGATGAAAATGTAGATTCTGTTATGTCTTACTTTCTGCTAGTTTTGACTACTGAGAAATTGGATACTGACTGGCACGGAAACTGTTTTTCAACTTTTAATTCTAGGAAAGTGCAATAGTGGTGAGGTGGGGTGTGTCAGACAAGTACTGCACATGAAGTTGGTTCTGTTGACACTTGAAGAACACGAGGTAACAGAACTGCCTGTTCTGGCTGCTGCTCCTGTGGCATTTCAGAAATGGGATTGGAGAGGCTGTTGGGCTGGTCCTGCCAAACGGGCTGGGCTGGGATGTCAGAGCTGCTGAAGACAGGGATCACTGACAGCGCTTTGAACGGACAGCTGTGTTGTGCTTCCGTAGAGCTGAAATGTCTCCGAGGTGTGTTCAGTGAAAGCAGGGCAGGAAAAAATAGTTAATCTGTAGCAGCCCAACACAAAAAAATAAGTATTTCTGGCTTCCGCTACTGAGTCACTTGTTTTAGTCAAAGGGTTTGATAATTTCTGCAGGCTGGAAGTAAGCAAGGTGCTCTACCGGTTGAAGTAGCTAATTAAGATGAGGTTATGAATCATAAATGAGAAATTAGCCTTCTGCTGAGCGCATCTATGAAACACTTATTCATATTGCCATCATCTTTTTTGTTTATACAAAGTTATTAATTATTTTGCGGGGACGTGAGGTAATTCAGGAAACGTTCCTAACATGCAGGGCACTGCAGGCTCTCGCGTAACCTTGAAATACCAGCAGCAGCTAAATGGGGGGAATTTAAGAGGAGATTCTTGTTGCACAGCTAGCTCAGGAGCATCTGAGTTGCTTCTGTGGTTTAACAGATCAGTGCCTTTCTCCTGTTAAAATTTGAGACTTGCCTTATAAATCTGATGAGGTAATAATCTAGCTTCTAAGTATTGCTTTTTCATTTAACCCTGCAAATGAGTGATTTCTGAGTTCGTCAGATCTAAGTTTTACCTAGTTAGTTTAATGGGAGTTCTAATGTTTTATATATATTTTTTTAATTAAAAAAAAAATTAGGAATGCAGGCTAAGGTAGTGTCTTGTTATTCAATACAGATCTCTAACGTGAGGAAATGCTACACACTTTTGAAGGAGGAAGAGCTAGTGATTTATCACTGTACCCTAGGGTCCATTAGTACCTTTTCTGGGAAGAATTCTGTCGTCCCTAAGTGCTCAGCAGTGTGGAGATGGTGTGTTATAGTTGAAGGCAGATGGACAACGCAAGAGTTTTATCACTGCTTACTGTCCCACTGGATTGTTTTTAAGCAGTCGTACATTCCTGACCCATTGGATTTTGTTTACACGCAACTTGGCGTAAGAGAAAATGTAACAAAGTATCTTGTACCGTAACAGTGATAACTTGGCATCATTGAAGGAATATCTAGTACTTTTAAATGGTTCCTATCCAAAAGAACATAATATTACTTCCTCCTGAATAAAAGAATGTAACAAACAGTACCTTTTGTGTTTCTGCTCCTGCAGCAGTGGTGAGACAGCCAGTTATTTGTGCTCGGAAATCTCCGAGACTGTTGAAGCGTAACTGCAGGGAAGAGACTTTGCTGACTGGTGGAAGGATGGGAACACCAATTAAGAATTCACTGTGGTGAATGTGTCTGGATATTCAGCTGCTGAAGAATATCCCCACCCCACCCCTCTCCTCCTTAAAGGAAAAAATAATTTATCGTACCTGTGATTCTCTTGTGCAACCTTTAGGTGATTTTACTCCCCCAGCCTGTTTTCCCATAAAGAGATTTTCACTGTTGGGTATCTCAGCTGAAGTTGGAAGTAATCAACACATCCGAACTTTCTGCTCATAGATGTGACCTTCCCCACCCTTTGTCAACTCAGTGCTGACAAGGAAGGACACTGCAGAAGGAAATTCTGAATCTTTTAACTTGGATAAGAACAAAGTCTTACTTTGAGTTGAACTAAACTACTGGAAGAAAGAGAAACAGAGTTGAAGTGTACCTGCTTATTAGATAATCAAATGTTGGTTCTTGTGTTGTAAGTTAGTAGTATATCTGTTGTTTCCCTGTGTTACTGTAGTCAGCTTCCTTAAGTTAGCCTTAATTTTCTGCAGTGTATGAGCTGAGAGCAGAATCCTGAATGAGGGACAGCTTTTCAAGCTATTTCTGCAACACTCTACCCTGCTGAAATAGGAATGAGGTGGCGTAGTAACAGCCACCGTGGAAATCCTGTTGTACAGCCAGACGGGACCTATGGAGTCGTGCTGAGGCAGTAGTAGCCTAAATATTCCAGTAAGTTCAGTCTAGTAATGTAGCACTCTGCAACAGTGTGGGAGGCTTAACATGGACAATGTGGACAATGAGCTGAGTGGACAGTGAAGAGATGGAAAGTAACGGGAGCCTTGGGGTAGAAATCCTATTTTCCATTTACTGGTTATAGTATCAGAGCTGTAGTTTGAAGAGTAGCGCCCCATTTACTGTCAGCAGTAAGGCAGGGAGAAGATGTTGATGTGCATTTATGCGCTTCTGTATCTTGGTTTACTAGGACAGAATTTTGGTTTTCTGTTCAGGAAAGGTGCATTTTTGTAAGGACTACAACACTTGATTTTATGGGAACAAAGTTGATAAAATGCTTTTGTTTTACTTTTTGGCTAGCACTGGTATGCGATGATCAAGGTCTTCAGCAGTTTTGAGATAAACAGGTACAGAGGCTGGGGGAAGCGAAAACCCAGGGCAGTTGAGCCCAAGCTGACCACAGGCTGGTCAACCAATGAAAATTATTCCATACTATGAACATCATGCTTATCATCAACTGTGGGGTTTGCTGGGGACAGTCCTCCTTCTTAGATGTCCTTCTCAAGATGGTCTTCGTCCACAGTCCTAGCCCTGAGGCCTATTCCCCTACTATATCAGCTGCATATAACTCTAGTGTACTTTGTTAGTACTGTTATTAATACTGTTTTTTCTTATTATTTTATTAAATCTGTTTCAACCCATGAGTCTCCTTTCCTTTTCCTGATTCTCTTCCCCAGGTGGGAAGGAGTCATCGGGTGACAGAACACCTGTCTAAACCATGACATCTTATATAGATTCATAGCATTTCTGGGACATTAAAGTTAAACAGCATGAAAATGGGGTACAGTGGGCTAGTGTAATCCGTTACAGTAGCTTGCAGTAGGAAAATACAGCAAGTTTGTCACTAGTAGAAATAATCCTGATGTAAATTACATTCTTCATTCAAGATCCCAGCTCTAAGGCTTTTTTTCTTAGCAATAGCACCTTTTCAAGCTTGACAAATAGCTGATTTCATGGTTTAGGAGGGAAGATGATGGAGGAGTAAAGAGGAGCAAGCCTGGAAATAAGTTAGGCTGACTTTGACTTAATTTCCTAAAGGATCACCTATCGAAGTGTACATCAGTCTGCTGGTAACGAGGAGGTTGTTCTTCCCACACACACTGCACTTGCTTTGACTACCTTTTTTCCCTGAATGGTATTCCTGTATCTTCTGAAATGGAATGGGCAAATGTCCTTGAATTAAATCAGCATTATATAGCTAAGGTGCCTGCAAGCACTGGAATTTGCAGTTAAAAGGAAAATTTCAAGCATAAGCAGTAAACAAATGTCATGCTTTGTATGCATAGTACAGTTTTCTTTTTAAAAAGCTGTTGTAGAATTAGTCTAGCACTTACAAATATATTAATGAAGACATTCTGGGTGTTTTAAAGTCAGTAAACACCAAGGTGGTAGTCATTTTGGGAAAAGTATTTTACGAAACTTAATACTGCTCCTGACCCTTACCATTCTATTACATTCCTTTATTTTCTTAATCTTATTGTCAACTTGGTTTCATTGTTGGCCTAAAAAAGGTAACGCTGGTTAGAGTTTTGATGTGTATCCCCAGAGAGCTAATGCATCTGTCAAGGTTTTATTTTGAATGTGAGTCTGTCATCCTACTTGAGGCTTTATTCAGATGTTTCCTTTAAAAGCAGCTTTGTTTTTCTGGTATCTTCTCTAGAAATAATTTGTCTTTAAACCAAGTTACTTGGGGTCATAATTCTGCTACAGAAAGCTTGTAAAAAGTTGAGTTTCAAGCAAGCTATGTTCTCAGAAATATGTCTGAGATTTGAAGGGCATACAAATCTCATACCCGAGGCCAGTCCCAGTTGAACAAAAAAAAATCCTGCTGGAACCATTGTGCAATGGGTTCATTTATCAATGTATTTGATAGCACGTCACATGCAAGTCTTCAGGCATGCAGTCTTCAGATTGCACCAGAGATTTAGCAACGCAGAGAAACCTGATAATCCTCCGTTTGAAACGGTAGTAACCCTAGATTGCTGCTGCTTACTGACAGAAAAGTGAAAATTAAGTCCAATTTCTTTGGTAAAATGGCAGAAATTCACAGAACCAAATAATGCCATTGGCCTTGTGTACTGTATTACTGAGTGGCAACAAGTAATCTGTGACTTAATACAGCTAACTTAAAAACAAGTTCTACTGCGTCAGAATTCAAGACAAAGGCTTGGAGTAGCTATTTTATAACCCGCAAGTCTGCAGTAATGGGATGTCCTTTCCCGTGGAATTTTCTGCCGTTACTGGCTGAGGTTGTCGGTGCACTTTAATTTTCACAACAGAAGCTGAAATAAAGTACCCTTGGAGATCATGCGGCACTGCTCTTCTGTGGAGAAGCACTAATGTAAACTGTGGGCAGTCTGGACTTGACAGCTGTGCTGACAAACCAGAAAAAGATGCTTTTTGCACTAGGCAGATGTCGAAGTGTTGGAAATTTTCCAGTGAGAGGCAGAAAAGCTTTATTCTTCCAGTATTTTCATGTCACATGAAGTATGGTTTAAAGGAAAGGAATGTTTTCTGGTGAGGAAT
Organism: Mesitornis unicolor; assembly: GCF_000695765.1. Lineage (NCBI taxonomy): Eukaryota > Metazoa > Chordata > Aves > Mesitornithiformes > Mesitornithidae > Mesitornis > Mesitornis unicolor. The sequence continues at coordinate 9,355 of NW_010183812.1, forward strand.
GTTATTGCAGAGCTTTTTAGCATGCAGAGGATTAGCTTGCTAATCACCCCTCTGAGTAACTAGATTCTACCAGTTAGGCAGGAAAATTCTTGATGTTGTGAATAGCGAGGCATAGTGATTAAGGAAACTAGTTATTATTTTAACTTCATTTGATGTATTTACATGGCACAGCTAGTGCCAGAATGTCTCCTGTGTTTGCATGTATTTTGTTATATTTGTCAAATATAGACATGGCATTCATTGATAATTTGAGACACAGACTTTGTCAAAGATCTCATCCAAATGAAAACCAATAAGATTACATTAAAAAACACAATGCAGGAGACAGCTCTTTATAGGAGAAATTACACCTGGTGTACACTGTGGAGTTTTGTCCTGGAAATTTTAGTCATCAACATCAGTAGATCAGTAAATGCTGAAACTTGCAAGCAAATACTTCTCTTGACATAAAACTACAAAGTAGATTTTACAAAACTTTTTCCTGTTTTGAGGAAATTAATAGTCTGAGTTGTGGCTTTGTTTGGGGTTTTTTTTGCACACTCTATAGCGTCTTCTGTATTTGAATCCTTCATTCTGTTAAAATTCACTTGGATGTTGAAGAGAGTGTTTCTCCCAGCAAGCAGTAAGGTAGACCGGTTCCTGTTTCCTCACCATAGTGCAGGGCAGAAAGTGATGGACACTTAATCATTGCATTATTAGCAATCTACTCCCCTCCCTTGCCAAATTTAGGGATAACAATGAAGAATGTAGTACAGGTCAAACAGACTTAAATCCCATGCTATATTTCACTGTGCTGGATGAAGGATTTGTTTTCTTCTTTGCAGGTACTCTTCCACTCAGCAAGATGGAAAGCTCAGATTCCAGTGACAAAGGAAATCTTGATCAATCGGAAGCACAGCGTCAGAGCCAGCTGGATCGGTTAGATCGAGAAGAAGCTTTCTATCAGTTTGTGAACAACCTGAGTGAAGAGGACTACAGGCTTATGAGAGATAATAATTTGCTAGGAACACCAGGTAGGTAATGCTTGTGTATGTACCTCTTACTCGAGTTGCTTGTAGGCGATTTGTGTCATTTTCTGTTCTCGTGAAACAGTTTCACCCATTGAGTTTGTGTGCTGCAGTTGTGTTCCATGGTAGGAAGTAGCTTCTTGCTAATTTGCGCGTACTCAAATTTGAGCGGTCCCCTGAGAAGTGGAGAGGTAGTTAGGATGATGTGGATTCATCAGCTACAAAGTCTAGTGGTTACACAACTTGATGGGAAGACCCAGTGCCAGTTATAGGCCCTTAGACATTTTTCCTTAAAGTAATTTCCCTTGAGCATCTGTGTGAAAACTTTTTGCTGGTGAGGTTAAGAGTTTGTAACTAGGATAAGTGGTTGGGTGTGAGATTCTGCATGGACTTTTTAATGTCAGTTTTCAGTTGACTTACTACTTTAAATTGACTCTCTATAGGATGATACCTAATCCAAAACAGTTCTAATTTAAAACCTAACTTCAGCTAATTTAAGCCTTTATTTATGCTTGTTATCTTAAATATTTTGCTCTGGACAGCCATTTAATTGGTATAGGATGATGAAAATTGCTGATAAATTGTAGAAATTGCAGAATCAGAAAGCACATCTGTCTTGAATATGCTGAAACTGTTGGATCTCTCAGCTTCAGCAAAACTTAATTGGGACAATGGTACTGAAGCATCTGAACTTCCCCTTAGCAACCCGTTTGGCAGTCTCATGGCAGGATTTAATTAGGGAAAAAAAAAAAAAAGACAAGCAGTGGCTTGTACCTTTTTTAGAAGCTTTTGATAATGCTTGCCATACATATGATTTGGAAATATTTTTGGAAAATTTTGCTTATTTTCTAAGGTGAAATTACTGAAGAAGAGTTGCTGAGAAGGCTACACCAAGTTAAAGAAGGTCCGCCACAGCAAAACAGTGATGAGAATAGAGGTATATACAGTATTTGTGAAAACTCTTTAACTTTAGCACCCCGTACGGACCTTAACTTGAGTGCAGGAGTGGAACAAGTTAAGCCTAGGCAGGTGCAAGGTGAGCTTTGTTTCAAAACTAAGTGAACGTTATGTCTGATATCTGCTGCAGAGGTCAGTTTGGGATGTATTTTACTCATAACACATCTGTTACTTGCATTTTTCTTCAAGATTGCCTTCTTGTCCCTTCTGGGATGCTTTTTGGCAATCCGTTTTTTTTTATTCACCATTCTTCCCTTCCAAAGAGGATGTACTGCTGTCATTATCACCCTTCTAGAGAGATTGGTGGAGGGCACTTGGAGCTTACCACTGTGGTTCATTCTTCGGTGAGCCAGATTTTCTGTAAAGCTGTTCTTCAAGTGAAGGGTCAGGACAAACTTAGTTCTCTGTATTTATTCAATAGATCACTTAATTGTTTGGAAAGGAAAACACAAAATCTTGATGTGTTATGACAGCTGAAACATAACTTTCCATTTACTTACGATAAACATTGTGTTTAATTGTTTGGAAAGGAAAACACAGAATCTTGATGTGTTATGACAGCTGAAACGTAACTTTCCATTTACTTACGATAAACATTGTGTGTTATTTTGATGACTTGTTTGCTGTGTGATGGCTGCAGCCTATCTGTACATATTAGCAAAACGTCCACTCCTGCTCCCTTAAAAGAGCTCTGGTAGATAAAAATTGTGATGCTACGTGTGAAAAACCACAATAGCACTTGGTAGGATTAAGCACTTCAAAATTGTCACTTGTTAAACTAAGCAATTATGTTCTTGGAAAAGATCACTGCAAAATTAGCTCAGTACTCTAATTTTGGTAGTTCCCTGTCTTTTTTACAGGTGCAGAGTCCGCAGAAGATGTTTCAAATGGAGATTCTATAATAGACTGGCTTAATTCAGTCCGACAGACTGGAAATACAACACGAAGCGGGCAACGAGGAAACCAGTCTTGGAGAGCAGTGAGCCGGACTAACCCAAATAGCGGTGACTTCAGATTCAGTTTGGAAATAAATGTCAACCGTAATAATGGGAACGCAAATCCAGAAACTGAGAATGAGCCATCTGTAGAGCCTTCCAGTGGGGAGGATTTGGAAACCAGCCAAAGTGACTCTGAAATTCCAAGATCTGACTTGCCATCTGTAAGGCAGCCTGGATCAGAAAGGAGCACTTCGGAGGAGCAGACAGCTGAGGAAGCTTCCCCTCCTAGAGGGCAGAGGAGAGCCAGAAGTAGGAGTCCAGAACAGCGGAGAACGCGGGCTAGGACTGATAGAAGTAGGTCACCTATTAATCCAGTGAGTGAGGCTCCTCGCAGGTCTCATCACAACACATCATCTCAAACACTTGACCACTCCTCGGTGAACGAAGCTGAGGGAAGCTCTAGAACTAGGCAGCATGTGACATTAAGGCAGCACACAATGGGGACTGAGATGCCAAGTGAAAATGCAGTCCTGTTTTCAACCCCTGAAACAAGACCTGTTCCTCAAGCGGCGGGTTCTTCAGAAACTAACAGCACCAGTGAGTCCGCAACTCCTGGGCAGAGGCCTCCTACCATAGTGCTTGATCTTCAGGTGAGAAGAGTCCGTCCAGGAGAATATCGGCAAAGAGACAGCATAGCCAACAGAACTCGGTCCAGGTCCCAGACACCTAACAACACGGTCACTTACGAAAGCGAACGGGGAGGGTTTAGGCGCACGTTTTCACGTTCAGAACGGGCTGGAGTGAGAACTTACGTCAGTACCATTAGGATTCCTATCCGTAGGATCTTAAACACAGGCTTGAGCGAGACTACATCGGTGGCTATTCAGACGATGCTGAGGCAGATAATGACAGGCTTCGGAGAGCTGAGTTACTTCATGTATAGTGATAGCGATGCAGATCCTAGTGGCCCAGCTCCAAATCAGAACGTGGATGCTTCTGAGCCGCAGAATGGAGGTGGTGGTACTTCAAGCAATGACAGTACAGATGTTGGCTCAGGGGAGGTGTATGAAGGCGGTAATGAAGGTGGCTCAACATCTGGTGCCAGACGGGAAGGTCGGAATACGAGGGGATCAGTCACGTTTGAAGAAAGTGGTTCTCTACCATTCCTTAGCCTAGCACAGTTTTTCCTACTGAATGAAGATGACGATGACCAACCAAGAGGACTCACCAAAGAACAAATTGACAACCTAGCCATGAGGAATTTTGGTGAGAGCGATGCTCTGAAAACCTGTAGTGTGTGTATTACAGAGTACACGGAAGGCAACAAGCTCCGGAAATTGCCTTGTTCGCATGAATATCATGTCCACTGCATTGATCGCTGGTTATCAGAAAATTCCACTTGTCCCATTTGTCGCAGAGCAGTCTTAGCTTCTGGTAACAGAGAGAGCGTTGTCTGAATGAGATCTGAATTTATGGCCGAGCAGCAGGTGTGATAGTGATGGGCAAAGAAGTCACTTCCTTTATGGCCACTTTTTGAGTGGTACCTCAATGTATAGTAATGACTTGGAGTGAATCTTCCCTCATGAAAACATTTTCTCTGAATTTAAAACGGGAAAAATTCTTTAATTAGGGTTTTCAAGATCTAGTCAGTTCGGGTGTTAAATTTCACTTGTCCAAAGACACATACCCACTTACTTTTTGTTTTCTTTGTGAAGAGTATTAAGTTCTTTCCCCACCCAGCCCCTGCCATCCCAGTCCAATAAACATTTTGGCCTCAAGATTGTGCTTATGAGGAGTTCCTGAAGAAGTCATCCCAGCTAAATGTACATGGCTCGTAGAGGAATTTTTGCAAGAAATCCAACTATCTGAAAAAATAATGCAAACTTAATTGCACACTTGAACATACTTTAATTTTCATACCGGGTTAATATTGGACGTGTCTGTGTAAATAACACTAATGTTAGCCCTTTCCCCATCACTATGGCACGCTGTAGGATGAGCTGTTAGCTTAACTGGGATATTTATCTTGTGGAAATATAAGAATTGCCTATGCTTGTTTAAATAAAGAAACAAATCTGTTTTAAAATTGTAAAGCTTTTTTGTAGAAGCTCAGTACTTTTCCAATGCACTGTTGTACTAACGCATTAAGAATTAAAACTGTACCATGCTTAGAAATCCAGAATGCTTTTCATACAAAACCCACCACACGGAGAGCAAACTAAATCCAGGAGAGCTGCTTTTGTGACTGTGTACCTGTCAAGAGCAGTGCATATCTGTACTATTTATGTGATCAGCTACTGTAATACAAAAACAGTTGAATTAGACATCTTAATTGCATTAAAAAATGGAAATTAAGTGTTATAATTGCAGTGTTTTGGCTCAGTAATGCCACCAAAAAAAAAAGAGTATAAAAATTAGGTACTGTTCTAATGGCTGGTTATTTCTTGGTATGGTTACTAACATGTAACAATACAAACTGGTGTGTACCGGTTCATTCGGTGAAGTTATGCCCTATTTTTTACTCAAATTTTACTTTCAGTTTTTGAGGCATCTCTGTGTAACTTTTCAGCAGACAAGTAGTGACAGGTCTGGATTTTGTTTTTCTTCCCCACCAGCTTCAGTGGTATGGGTAACCTCTGGATCTGTTGAGTTAACTTGCTTGTATAACCAAGGTTGGTAGCCTGAGATTAGAGTGTTAAATTAAATTTGAAAATTACAATTGGTTATGGGTGTACACTTAAGTGTGTAGCAAATACTAAGGATAACCTTAAAAATAAAACCATTGAATACTCCTATTGGACAGAATAAAACGAATTGAATTTACTTTTAAAATTATGGGGATGGCGTATTGAAATTGAGAATTGGAGAATTACCTCAACTCTCAGCAGTGTCAGGGGAAAATACCCTTCCCTCTCATCGAGCTGTTGTTTGTTTTGATCTGTAATGATTTTTATTTTGTTCTAGCTTACGTGTGTAACGGGGAAGGCAAGATTTATTTCGGCTCCAAGGCAGTAGTTCTGAAGGGATATGAACTGCTCTTGCTGGCTATATGGGAAATGTTGCTCGTTCCTCAGATGACAAAACCAAAGCTGGCCTATCTCTTTTTCCTAAAGCACATTTTTGGTGTTTTACAGTGGTGGTTGCATAAACTGTAGTCTCTGCTCTAAGCCATTTTAACGTCTCGGCTAGTGAAGGCTTCCACAGCATCCCAGAATTCCAGATTCTTTTCCATGTGTGCATTTTGTGGCATTTGGGTCAGTGGGAAACCCTGCCTGGCTGTTGAGCTCGCTTTCCTCTGGGTGGGACACGCCATCGTGTCATGTTCTTTTTGAACAGAATATATAAAGCTGATGGTTTTGAACTGTTCCCTCTGATACGCATCACTGTAAGGTTGGAAGTTAGCTATTCATTTCAGGTGCTGGACTCCCTATGCCAAAATTTCCTTACCAAAATACCACTTGTGAATGCTACTGGAAGAAATTCAGATCGCAGTTGCCGTTTCCAGCAGCTTTGCTAACTGGAGCAGAGAATTAGAAGGGAAAAAAGCCCAAAACTCTATGTGAATATTATGTTAGATTTTGGAAAGTCTGATGTATGTCTCTGAGGATGAAATCTGGTGACCAGTAAGCAAGGAGCCCACTAGTGCTAATAAATGTGAAGTACGGCTGTGATATTTGTCATTCACCATCGCTTTCTTTTTTATGTTCTGAGTTTCTGATAACTGTTCACGGTGGTAGAATCAACTTTACAGTTTTGTTTTAGCTTAATAGTGGCATGCCTTAACCTTTTATCTTTCTGTAACAATAGCAACTAATAAAATCTTGGAGGTTTCCCAAATGGTACCGCGAACAAATAATTTGATCTCAGTTCAGGAGACTTTGGGTGTTCTCTGTGGTTTTCGTACACTTTTTCCACCGCTGAAAGTGCTGGGGTTTCGTTGCTTGATGTCTGGAGGAGTTGGCAGAAATTAAACTGCTGATACAGCAAAGACCTCTTTATGTAGCTGAGTCATCTGTGGCCTCTGTGGTGAGTCCATTTCTCATCTTTTAAAGACAGATTGGCGTTAGGAAAAGCCAATATTAACGCTTCCATTGATAGCAAAATACAAAAGGCGCTCTAAAAAGGCTCACAGCCAGATTTATAGTGGCTGAATTGTTTTGGTTTTGAGCATTTGTATTTCCTGCTTCCCTTGGTTTGCACTCGGTATGACAGGAGGGATACAGCCGTAGGAGGGATTGAAATGCCCAGTTTTGTCCTTTTCAGAGGCCTAATTGTACAAAAAGGAGTCTAAAGAGGCAGAAACAGCCTTGTGGTGCAGCAGCTGCCTGGTTCACAGTGCCACCGTGTGGGAGCCTCTCTCGGCCTTCTTCAAAGCCAGGGTAACTCCAGCTCCTCGGTGGTTTCCTTTGCATTGATGGCTGTTGCGTTATTATTTTACTTGTGAAGGAGGTTCCCTGTTGTCGCCTGCCTCAGCAGTTACTGTGCTGGGTTTTTCAGAATACAAACCTGAATTTTCCTTTTGACAGGACAGACCGGTGTCCACAGGACCTCCATACAACGGCGAGTAAGTCACAAGATCAAAACCTGGGAGAACGCACAGTGTTTCTTACTTAAGAGTGTGCTTGATAGTTTAACTCCAATTGTGAACTGATACAGAGTTGTGGGTGCTTGCTTTTTTTTTAATTGGGCCTGGTGAGTTATTCCTGAGGCTTGTTAGGTTTCCCTTTCACGTGTGCTTTTTGACTTCTTTGAACAAGTTGATACTTCTGCAAAGAACTTGCAGGCAGTTCACTGGCTTGTTTTAAAGATGATTAGTGTAGGTACTGCATGCATAGAGATTACTCATTAATCAGTTGAAAGCCGTTTTGTAGGAAGTCTCGATGTGCAGGCACCGCAGCTGCTCTGTCATGATCCCTACCACTTCTGAAGGAGCCATAATTGCCCGTTGTGTCAAGGACTGGATTTCCCACCAAGGTTGGCACGAGGGCCCCTGATGACTGTCATTCCGGTTCGCTGTCACTTGTCTGGGTTATGCAAATGCAGCGAGTCCAAAGAGCTCTTTCCGTGCTGTCTCCGCAGTTGATACTTATCTTGAAATGGTTGTCTGCACAAAGAGGAGGTTCCCAGTGGCCTCAGAATAACAAGGGTTTGATGTGAAGACAAGAAAGTTATGGCTGACGATCTCTGACTTACGGCACTGCGATACAAAGGTTCATCCTGTCGGCTTTGTCTCTCTGATTTGGGATCCTGCTCATTAACGTTCGTGTAAGCGAAGTCTGGGTTTTCTCACCGCTCATCCTTGCTCTCCCCGCAGGGGGATTGTGTTGCTCCATGAAGGGCAACACAAGAGCTGCTGAGGTACGCGGGCCTTAGCAAAATGTCTGGCCGCTCCTCTGCCTTCTCCCAGGAGGAGGTGCCTTGGGTGAGGGCTGGCTCGGGGCCATGTTGAGGGAATTTATAAACAAATTCAGAAATATTTCTAACCCTGACGTATACTGGGCTTTTTGTTTGTTTAATCTTGACAAGGGAGGGAAGGAGGAGGGTGAAGAGGCAGAATCAATGGTAACTTACCCAAAGTACATCTAAGTTGTGTTGTGTTAGAAAAGAAAATAAGTTTGCATCTGTTATGCCAGGGCTTCCCAACCTCTGACGTGAGGTATCTCTTTTTATTTTTCTTATGGGGAAACTTGCCATTGCATTTGTTTTATCTGGTTTTGTTCCCTTAAGCTAAAACACCCAGGACCCCTTCCTGAATGTCACTTGTCTGCTAGTAAGGCTGTTGGTTGGGAAGCCCTGAATTCATCCAAGAATGTAACAGGTTTGGGGGTTTTTTTTGGGGTTTTTTTTTGTTTTTTTTTTTTTGTACAGTGCTTTACATCTGTTTATACTGGACTTGTTTAATACAAAAAATGGTACTCTGAGGTCATCGGACAACAGTTTGACCAGATTTGATAGCTAACATTTAGGAGGAGTTTGTTCCCTATGTAAGATGTCATAATGCAAATTTAAATAGACTCAATAAAATGCATGAAGTGTTCATTTTGTGCTTGATCATCACTCCTTGGGTTTATCCTTCCTGCGGTGGGAATGCGCTGGAGTAAATGATGGTGGATGTGGTAGGAATTTATCTCTTCCGTACGTCTTTCCCCTTGAGGCTGGACAGAAAGGAAGAAGCCGGAATGGTACAGAGTTAACTTCTTGGAAGAATTTATTGCTTCTCAGTACATAAACCTGAAGCAGTAAATCTCGCTATGTCTCAGCCTTGTGTAAATCTGTCAGTGGATGATGTGGGACACTAAAGCGGTGTCTGCAAGTTGTGTCTCAAGCCGTAGCTGTGACTTCTACAGGTGCCTTGTCAGTACCAGCGCCTGGTGCTTGGGGTGGTGGGGGCTGTCAGGGCTGAGTCTCCCCAGCAATGCACTTCACAACGTTCAGCTGCTTCCATGAGAAGCTCTTGCACACGGGTGAAAGCTTTGTCCTAAAATTAGCAGCTGGTGTACGTGCAAATGCTTACTTGAGTGGGAAGGAAATATTTTTGGGTGTGGGAAGCTATCTTAATATATTATCAGTGCCTCCCTCACCTCAGCTCTGTTCTCCGAGTAGGAAGCGGGAGCTGCTCCCCAAGAGGGGTGCGATGACATGGGAGCAAAAGCAGGGGGCAGGAAGGCGATGGAAAGGTGGAAAACACACGGCGCTTGCTGTGTTGGGTGCTTGGCAGCACATTCTGGAGGGATGCATCGAGCCGGGATTCTGCTCCAGCTTCACTCTCTGTGGGGACAGCTCGGATAAGGACCTTTTTCCCTCCCATTCCCACATGCTTTGTCTTGAGCTCCGTGGCCTGTCTGGCTCTGCAAGCATCCGTTTCAATCCAAAATCGAGTCTTTAATAGAGGCATTAACTTTTATTTTGGTGGCTTCATTCATGGAGTGATTCCCACACTTTCTGTACCAGGAGCTCTTTTCGCCATAAAAGCCTTTCCGTTTGGGTAGTCCTGCATTTGTTCCTTAAAAACTGCCGATCGACCCCCAAATTGCTTAAAGAGTCTGAACCAACCTCGGAGCACGTGTGTGGCTGACTTCATCCCTGTGTTTGTTTTCTTTAATATATTTGAGGTCTTTGTTCTGGCCTGTAAAACTTTATATAACCCTGTTCCTCCTCTCAGTGCTGTGACCTTTTACATCGCCTGCCCTTCCCTTCAGGGTATATTTCTGTGGTGGATCCACACCTCTGCAAGGGTGAATGTTTGGTCCTGCTGCTAGGTGGGAGGAGAAAGGTCTTGTTTGGTGAACCTGTCCCTCCCAGAGCCATGGGGGTGCAGGAATAACCATGCGTTGGGGGGGTTTCTCAGCCCCAAAGGGACTCTTCTGACTGCTCCTGGAACAGAAAGGCTGGGGGAAAAGTTCTGTTTCCAAGTGTAATTGAACCTGCTTTGAGGCTTTTAATGTAATGAATCTAAACTCAGCTCCTAAAATCCTGACAATAAAGTTATATAGGCAAAATGAAACCCACTTTTTAGTCTTAAACTGGAGGGGCTTTGTCTCGGATGCTAATGAGTTGCTGATGCTGCATGCTGCAACTGTTCCCCTGAATAAATCCCCTGTTAAGGCAAGCATGTGAATACCCCGGCACCAAGTCCCCTCAACAATAATCACTTCATAAAACACAAGTCAACCCATATTTGCTGAGGGTTTCTTGAGTTTTGGCACCCTACGCCAGCAGGTCTTGGGTTTTCGAGGAAAAAATGTTCTGAGGCAGCATCCGTGGATAGCACTGTGGGATTTGGGCCGTAGGAGCTGGACCACAGCTCCAGCAGCCACCTTGTGTAGGAAGGGTTCCAGCTGGGCTCCTGGTTGCCAGTAGAGATGATTCTTTTTTTTTTAATTTAATTTAATTTTGAATACCGGTTTGAGTTTTCAGGATGGATTTGCAGAATGTGATTGCTCCAGGCTGAACATTTGGGGTCAGTGTTTTTTTGGTGGTTTTTTTTTTTCCCCTGGGCACATCATTGTGGTGGATCTTGTATGAAATGCCATGAAGGAAAAAGGGCCTGGCTTGGTTTCCTGGATTTAATACTTGCTCTAGTGTTTCACTGAAACAGCCCCGACACCACCACCCTAGACAAGGACCCCATGTTTTGCCCCATGTCTGCAAAGCCAGACCTTGCCCACAGCCTGGCTGGGGGTTTTGCTGGTACTGAAGGGTGTTATGGATGGAAAGCTCTTGAAATGGAGCAATTTCAGGAGCCCAGAGGGTTCATCTCTCTTTCTCTCTTCCCTGTATACAGAGGAGGGGAAGGGAAAGAGGAGGTGAATTAAACTGAAGACCAACTGAGGAAGGGTGAAAAAAAATAACCCACAGAAAAGCCTTTTGAACTTTGGTCGCCTGAGTGGGGTCGCAGAAGGCATTGTTTACACAACCCTGCCGAAAAAGCCCCTGAATGCCGCTTGTGTTTCCAACGTGGGATGAAGCGGGGCTGCAGGTGATCAGGAGAGACTTGTTTAGTGTGACTCTGGAGCCAAAAAAGGAGAGTTTAAAAAAAAAAAGCATATGCCAAAGCACGCACAAGAGCAATCAGGGCTGCTTCAGGCCCAATGCCGCTCTGCTCCCACTCCAGCAGGGTGGGATGGGGCTGAGGGTTCAGCATCACCCTGGATGAATCCCCCCACTGGGATCCTCTGAAAGCTGGGACTCTACCCTCCCTCCAGCCATGCACACCTTCCCACTCGTTTTTTTTCTCCCTCTCCTCCTGCTTGCTTTTCCTATGCGCTGTTTGCCTTAGATCTAAGCATATATCTGCGTGTATATACATATATATAATATATATATTTAATTTTTTTTTAATCCCTTCCTTTGCCCTGCTGCCAGTATTCAGTGGTTTCCCATATTGCATTTTAAAAAGTCCCTAAAAGCCAACCCAAAGGCAAGGGAGTGCGTCCCGAGCTCA
>NW_010183812.1:21560-22290 GCF_000695765.1 Mesitornis unicolor
ATGAAAAAAAACAAGCCCAGCCTTGGAGCCCACAGGGAGAGGAGCAGAGAGAGGAGTGGGTACAGCACGGCCTCCAAATAGTGGGTGCCACTGATGGGAGGTCAGCCTACACGATGGCAGCATGGACACACACCACACAGATATATGTATTTGTATAAAACACCAAAATAATTGTAACTATAGAGATATATATGCCATTTGCATATATATATATATGTAAAACATACATGTAATTTATAACTTTAATATAAAACACTGACACATGGTTCATATTTAATATATGAACCATACATGTATTTTGCAATGTAAACTATTATATATGACCAACTTATTTTAATCTGTGATATTTCAATTTTAATGTATTTAGATACAAATGCTTATTTTATTATAGCAAAGAAAACATCCCTTTTTTGTTGTTGTTTGGTTTGGTCTTTTCTAGTTTGGTACCTTTGTATTGAAAGACTCAGTGTTTTGCTCTGATCTAAATTGTTTTTTTTCCTCACTTTTTCAATTTTTCTTGTCTTAGACTCACATCCAGAAGCTGGAATGGGAGTGGGAGGCAGATGCTCCCTGCTCTGGGCTCAGCCAGCAGTGAGAATGAGCAGGGACTCCCAATGCACAGACACATTTATATTTGTATTTGTATTTACATATTCATTTTTCTCAATTCGAAAAAGGGTTGAGATGCACATTTAAAAAGATTTTATATATACACACACACATATATATA
>NW_010183813.1:0-274 GCF_000695765.1 Mesitornis unicolor
CCCGGGACCCCCGGGGACCCCCCACCCGCCACCGCGGGACCCCGGGGACCCACCTGGTTGGGGCGTGGAGACCCCAGGGACCTGGGTGTTTGGGTCAGGAGGACCCCAGGGACCCATAGGATCAGGTCATGGAGACCCCATGGACCACAAGGTCTAGGGCAGGTGGACCCCAGGGACTCATGGACCAAGGTGTCCAGGTCAAGAAGAGCCCATGGACCTGGGTGTTTGGGGCATGGAGACCACAGGGACCCATAGAATCAGGTCATGGAGACCC
>NW_010183814.1:0-368 GCF_000695765.1 Mesitornis unicolor
GACCCCAAATGACCCCAATGACCCCAATGTCCTTGTGTACCCTTGTCCCCACAATGTCCCTATATCCCCAAATCCCCACGTCTCCAGTGTCCCCATGACCCCAGTGTCCCCATATCCCAATGACCCCAATGTCCCTTGTCCCAATGTCCTCCGTGCCCCAATGTCCCCATGTCCCAATGGCCCCGAGTGTCCCAAATGTCCCCAATGACCCCAATGACCTCAATGTCTCCATGTCCCAATGCCCCCAATGTCCCCAATATCCCAAATGCCCCCAATGTCCCCATGTCCCCCATGTCCCCAATGTCCCCATGTCCCCCGCTCACCCCCCTCTCTCCCTACAGGGCAAGCTGGGGGTCCCCAGCTTCCCA
>NW_010183814.1:464-870 GCF_000695765.1 Mesitornis unicolor
GCCACAATATCCCAAATGCCCCCAATGTCCCCATGTCCCAAATACCCCCAATGTCCCCATGTCCCCAATATCCCCAATGACCCCAATGATCCCAATGTCCCCCATGTCCCCAATGCCCCAATATCCCAAACGCCCCCCAATGTCCCCATATCCCCAATGTCCCCATATCCCCAATGACCCCAATGTCCCCCTGTCCCTCGTAGCCCCCACTTCCCCCCCACATCCCCATCTCCCATGACCCCAATGACCCCCAATGTCCCCAATGACCCATGTCCCAAATGACCCCAATGACCCCAATGTTCTCATGTCCCAAATGTCCCCCAATGTCCCCATATCCCCAATGTCCCCAATGACCCCAATGTCCCCATGTCCCCAATGTCCCCATGTCCCCCACAGCCCCCCCCCC
>NW_010183814.1:896-1684 GCF_000695765.1 Mesitornis unicolor
GCCCCCATGTCCCCAATGTCCCCATGTCCCTCATAGCCCCCACTTCAGCCCCATATCCCCATGTCCCCATGTCCCAATATCCCAAATGACCCCAATGACCCCCCCATGTCCCAAATGTCCCCAGTGACCCCATATCCCAAATGCCCCCCAATGACCCCAATGTCCCCAATGTCCCCATGTCCCAAATGACCCCAATGTCCCCCATATCCCAAATGTCCCCCAATGTCCCCATGTCCCCCATGTCCCCAATGTCCCCATGTCCCCAGCTCACCCCCCTCTCTCCCTACAGGGCAAGCTGGGGGTCCCAGGTCTCCCAGGTTACCCCGGGCGCCAGGGCCCCAAGGTGAGCACGGGGACAGATTTTGGGGTGTCCCTGTGTCCCCCCTTGCTCTGTCACCCACCCCCTCTCTCCCCAGGGCTCCACCGGCTTCCATGGCGCTATGGGGCTGGCAGGGGAGAAGGGCAAGAGGGTGAGTCCTGCCCCCTATGGGGCCCTTCCCTGTCCCCCACGTCCCCCTCTGCCACCTCCCCATCCGGGGGGCACTTGTGGGGCAGCCCCAGGGCACTTGTGGGGCAGCCCCATAGATTGCTGTGTCCCCCCCACCTCTTCTTTCCCCACAGGGCAAAGCCGGCCAGGCCGGGCAGATGGGACAGCGGGGACCCCCGGTGAGCAACCCACAGCCCCTGCCCCAAATGTGGGGGTCAGGGACCACCCCTGTTTGCCACCGGGACTATCCATGGGTCTGGGTGTGCAGTACCCCATAGCAATGGGGTTTGGGGTGCATCAA
>NW_010183815.1:0-2562 GCF_000695765.1 Mesitornis unicolor
CAGGGAGGTGATGGAGTCACCATCCCTAGAGATTTTCAAGAAGCGTGCGGATGTGGCACTCCAGGATATGGTTTAGTGGGCATGGTGGTGTTAGGTTGACAGTTGGACTTGATGGTCTCTTCCAACCTTAATGATTCTGTGGTTCTGTGAAGCAGAAGGCTCTGACTGTTGGAGGATGGGCAGTTCTGTGTTGCCAGGGAAGACAACTCACAGAGTCGATTAGAGGAAGGCTATTTGGGGAAGGGGCTCACCACCACCACCCCCCACAATGGTGCCTGCGCAGCAGACCAAGAGTTACATAAGTCCTTGAGGGACTGGACTGTATAAAAGGCAGTGAATCAGGGAGCCATGTGCACGTCTGCCATCAAGGATCACCACATCCATCATTGTCATCGTGAGATCCAAGGGTGGTGATATCTTTTCTTATCTCTTTTCTTTCCAGTCTCCATTTTCCTTCATGTTGTAAAGGTTTCCGATAAGAACTCACATTGTTGATGTGTTTAATTTTCCAAGCTAAAGTTGTTTACATTTTCCAGTTCAAGTAGTTTATAAATAAAAATGATCAGAGGACTGGAGCCCCTCTCCTATGAAGACAGGCTGAAGAGAGTTGGGGTTGTTCAGCCTGGAGAAGAGAAAGCTCCAGGGAGACCTTATAGTGGCCTTCCAGTACCTGAAGGGGGCTTACAAGAAAGCTAGAGAGGGACTGTTTACAAGGGTGTGTAGTGATAGGACAACAAGGAATGGTTTTAAACTAAAGCAGGATAGATTTAGATTAGACATTAGGAAGACGTTCTTCACTATGAAGGTGGTGAAACACTGGAACAGGTTGCCAGTGAAGTGGTGGAGGCCCCATCCCTGGAGATATTCAAGGTCAGGTTTGATGGGGCTCTCAGCAACCTGATCTAGTTAATGATGTCCCTGCTTACTGCAGGGGGGTTGAACTAGATGACCTTTATAAGTCCCTTTCAACCCAATGCATTCTGTGATTCTATGATTCCTTGAAAATGTTTAATTGATTGTTTGGTGTCTTTCACCTTAATTTAGCCCAAGGGGATTTGAAGAACCTTAGTCGCTCTCTTCCTGCCTCTGAGGTGGGATGCAACAGAGGCATGTCTGTGTTTTACAATTGCATGTAAGAGCGTTCCCTTCCTGCATCATTGACTGACAAGGCAACACTAATGTGGAAGAATAAAAGACACCTCCAACAGGGACCAAGTGAGTGCCCACCATCGGAGGTCCTCTCAGAAGCATCTTGGGAACCAAGGGTGATGACTATTCTCCCCTTTTTCCTTTTTTGTTTGGCTTGCTTCTTTTCTTTCTGTTCTCTTTTTTTCTCTTTTCTCTCATTCTCTCTTAAAGCCTTGGGCCAGGTATGGGTATTTGACATCATATGCCTTGGGGGTCAGCCTGGGGTGACCTTGGGCTCAACTCCCCTGGATTTCTGCTCCCCTCAGCCTCTGCACCTATTTATCTCTAGACTGCTAAAGACCTTGAGCATCACATCCCAACATTAGCTGAAACCTATAACAAAGTTTTATCACTTTATTCCCATGAAATAGAGTGTTGTAGTCCTTACAAAATCACAGTTTTGGTCAACAGAAAACTGACTCTAAAATTCTGTCCCACTAAACCAGGACATTTACTCAGGATGTAGGAATAATTCTATAAATCAAAAGAATAGCATCCTTCATCCATTTTGTATTTGCTTTCCCCGCAGGAGACTGTACAAAGTGAAAAGCAAGCACAGCAGTGCCTTAGAAATGTAATCTTCCACTGAGGAATAGCTTTACCACTACAGAGCAGACAAAGATCTAGGTCTAGACAAACAAACCTCCCAAGTTTGACCAGAATGGCTGTGTCTATACAAACAAATTGAACAGGCTTGAGAACATTGCTGGGCATGGAACACGACTGTATGGCTCATAAAATGGCTAGAGCAATCCCTTACACTTTTTTATCCTACATAAACTCCCACACAATTTCCAGGCACAGTTCAGGACTCAGAATGGACCATGAACCACATCTTTACTGCAGCTTTGTTTCTTTCTTTACATTCATGCATGCTAGAGTTGTCAAGAATATATGTGAATAAAGATCCGCAGAGCAGTCAATGTAAAGGAACAGTTTACACAAGGGGACATAATTTACAGATAATAGAATTATATCAGAATGGCCAGAATTTTTATCTCTATCCAATGGGTCAATGATATAGTAAAAGCAAAAAAAAAAAGCAGTTGTCACTTGGACCAATTCATAAATTGTAGCACTACACTAAAGCATTTGCTGCCCAGGTCATGTAAACTCCACTTACAAAAAAAAAACAAATAAAAATTTTTCATAATAAATCTCATACACACATGACATCGAATCTTTCAATTCTCTATGGAAAAATTTATTCAAATAAATGGACTTGGGGTTTACAGACATAAAAAAAATCTCTGTGGAAAGCAAGCAAATGCATGTGGTAGTTTATTGATGAAAAAAGCCCATTTCAAACCAATTTATGGAAATTGTTCAAGCAGATTAATCTAGGTGTCATGGTTTATACAGTTGCTCTATCAC
>NW_010183816.1:0-546 GCF_000695765.1 Mesitornis unicolor
CCCCCTCTTTTCTCAGTGTCACCTCCTCTGTAGGTGAAGAACAGCCTTTGTTTTCATGGTAGGAGCTTCTTGTTTTCTCAGTCAATGTGTTTCTCAGAGTTCTTTCAGTAGTACTTGAAAACCAAAGACTTTTCTAGTGTAAGTGTTTTGCTTGGTGTATCTAAACACATGCACACTTATTTAGTATTGTGCTGGTTTGAGCTAAACAGAATGAATTTTCTATTCAGTGGTTTCAGTTTCCAGCTCAGTATCTTCTCAGTGGCTGAACTTGCTGAAAGCAGCAGCATGGTTTTCCGGACAGTGTGCACTGCTGCAGTTGATCATCACAGGGCCACTGACTCACCGTGGGTGCCGTATCTGCGCCTATGGGGGGAAAACGGACCCAAACCTGCCCAAGGAGGTATTCCATCTCACACATGGCACACTCAGTGTAAAGCTGAGGGATCACCAGGGTCTGGACCCTTCTGTCTCAGACCCTTCCTTCCCTCTCCCCCCCTGCAGTGGCTCAAGGCCCAGCAGACCCTGCTGCTTCGCCTGCCTCTGATC
>NW_010183816.1:1447-1738 GCF_000695765.1 Mesitornis unicolor
CCAGCATCGCGTGTTTCTCCGTGTGCCCCAAGGCCCGGGTGGTGCTGCCGATGGCCAAGTGTGTTGACAGGCAGGGGCCGGCTCTGTTCCCAGCGGGAGCCCGCAGGGACGGCAGCTGGGGCTGAGGAGAGCTCGGGGCCAGTAGGGACAGGGACCTTTGTGGCCTTGGGGAGGGGAAAGATGGGGGAGCAGGTCCTGGTCTCTGAGAGCCTTTGAGAGAAGAAAGACGCCGTTTGTAAGAGTTGGGACGACAGGAATACGCAGACTTTGCTTTAACGGTAGAAGATTTTT
>NW_010183817.1:0-19968 GCF_000695765.1 Mesitornis unicolor
CACCGGGGGGCGATCCCCTCAGCGCTTCACCTCTAGTCCCGCCCCGGCGTCGTCCCCCTCAGCGCCTCGCCTCCTCACGCAGTGGCCGCTCCCCGCCGCGCCTTATTTCCCTTCACCCGAAGGCTCCTTTCCTCAGTCCGAGTCCTGCTCCCTCAAGCACCTTACCCCGAGGGTGAGGCCATTCTCCTCCTCAGCCTCACGTTCTTGGCCAGTCAGGGCCCCTCTGAAACTTCCCCTTTCCCTTAAGGACTGATCCCTCTTGATGCCTGATGCTCCCCACAGGGTAGTTTCTCCCCTCGTGGCACCCCGATCACCCGTTTTTTGTCTGCTCCCCTCTTCTTCCAGAATCTCCTCTTTCTCCCTTGTCTGCACCTCCTTCACCTCCTCAAAGGAATCCTAACACCTCTCAGGGAGCCCTTTTCCGAAGGACTTGTGAGCAAGCAGGTATGTCCCTTAAAATCCGTACCTCCAGATTGATCTGTGTAATGAGCATGCCAGAGGGTGCGAAGTAAAAGGTTTGCAGAACCACAATATGTGTTGAAAATAGAAAATCTGAAGAAAAATTGACCCTTCTCTCTCTCAGTCTTTCTCTTTTGGGCATCATCGTGTAACCTTCCCCATTTTGCATCAGTTGAATTTCACACTCAGTTGCCTCAGACCATCGCCTGAGCCTGTTCAGAGAGGCACAAAGTGTCACAGGCAGCTGTACCTGACTGCTTGGCAAGGTACGTGCTTGTGAGACAAACCACGTTAACAAGAAAGACACAATGATAAATATTAAATATTTTCAGTGTATAATTACTGTGAGGATTCCCATTTCAAGTGGCTGCTTTTCATGAAACAGTGTGTACAACAGTACGGATGAAGTGCTACAGATTTATTTACCTGTTTGATCAGATGAAATTATTTAATATATTACCACATGATAATGGATGTGCTGTGATATTGGAGGAAAAGTGTATTCAAAGCTGTAGTAAACAAGATTTACCACCAATGCTTTATATCCTATTAAATCTGGTTGGGAAGAAACATTTTTTCTGTGCAATGGACCATGGCTCAACTTAAGACCCACACCAAGTGTCTTCATATCACTGATTCAGCAGCAGGAGCATTCACACAATTGCGTATTTTGTCTTTGAGGCCAGTTCAGACAACACAGGTTTGGGTAAGTTCATGTGAGCAGTTGGTTACAGGTCTGTGCAGTTGCTCAGTATGCTATATTTGATAGGATATTGCTGCCACTCATGTATTGGAGAGCAGAACAGTCTCCAGGCTTGGCTTTAGTGTAGAAATAGATGTTATTTGCTTTTGCAGTAGAGCGTGTCAGTTTTGAACAGGAAGAGTATGGAGGGTTGGTATCAAAGATTTTTGTGAGGGAGAGACCGTTCATGGGCATCTGTTATTTTTGGTCAGGACATGACACAGAGAACAATGGCTGCGGATGGACGTATCCATAGATATGAAATCCACCCTGCTCCTCCCATGGGAGCCCTGCTGGTGCTCAGAAGAGAGAGAATGCGGAGATTTGAAG
Organism: Mesitornis unicolor; assembly: GCF_000695765.1. Taxonomy (NCBI): domain Eukaryota; kingdom Metazoa; phylum Chordata; class Aves; order Mesitornithiformes; family Mesitornithidae; genus Mesitornis; species Mesitornis unicolor. The sequence continues at coordinate 1,532 of NW_010183817.1, forward strand.
ATTTGATGGCAGGTGGGACGTGGCAGCTGAGTTCTGGCAGTTGAGATAAGCTGTGCTCTCAAGGTCTCCTCGGAGGAATGGGAAAGCTGCTGAGGTTAGATTAGTCACAATATTTCCTTGCAAGATAGTGACTGGTGTTATTGTTTTGTTACCTGAGTAGGAGTTTCACATTGTTCTTGTTCATTCACATGAGACAGGAATAGAGGGAGAGAAACACAAAGTGTGTATACATTTTAGTGGGAGTAACACAGGAAAAAATTCTGTTTGTAGATTCTGTAATACTGTCATGGTACTAGTTGAATATCTTCCACAAAATCAATACAAATTGCAGAGCTGTGAGTGAAATGGGATGCTCACTTCACAAGCAACACTCATGCCAGGAAGACTTGTAAACAGCGAGGATTTGCAGTGTTTTCTAGAGGTGGCTGAGGTTTGGATGTGTCTGTTGTTCTCCAAAGGACTGTTTCAGAGGATGCATATCCCCCAGGCTGAAAATTCTTTGTCTCCAGCTCTCATGTGCTCTTCCCAGGACCTTCTGGACTGCTTTATCCCAGAGGAATATGGTTGTCACAGGAGCTCCCAGAGGAGAATCAGAGTTTGCTATAGCTGTCGATTCAATCCACTAATTACTTTGAAATACAAACCAAGGCCTTGTCTTTGAATAAGGAGCTGACTTAGAGCTAGGAGAGAGCCATGTGTAGCTCTGGATGTGTTCCTACCAGGCTAAGCACGGAAAGAGGTGTGTGGCTAAATTACAGTCTGGCCAGAGGCTGCGCTTTGTCATTTGTCTGGGGGTTGGTGAAAAAATTCTCACAGCGAGGTTTCCGATACGTGTGTTTTTGTGTGGTAAGTAACCTGAGCTGCCCCGAGTGAAAAGCAGGCCACTTAACTGGGAATTGTAGACTGTGCAGACGTCTTAGAAATTGCTTTTAGCTGTGTTGGTGTGAAGACTGAACAGAGGAGAAGTTTACCATTTTATAGTTATTTATTTGCTTATCTGGAGTTCTTCTAGATTGCATTGATTTGACGATTGAAAGTTAAAAATCAGTTATTGAATTAATCTAATGCCATAAAACTGAGAAATGTGTCCTGTCCTGCCTTCACGTAGGTAAATAAAATAATTACTAGTAATTGTAAGATCTACTGAATTATTTTAGGTGCCTGCCATTCAGGAATTAACAGTATGTTGTACGATCTATAAGCTTACACAGCATGGAATGCTGACACAACATTTTCAATATTAGAGCCCTGATCCTGTAATGAATACAGCAAATCTAATGCAGTTTGTTTGGTATCTGCTGCAGCAGATGTTGTATAATGCAATGAAAAAAGTAATATTATTTTTGTTCTGCATGTCACCAGAAAATGTCAGCCACTCTAACTTCAACGCAGCACTCGGAGGTGTATGGCAGTAACTACAAAGACGTCTTGTACGACATCATGGGAGATAGTGTGACTTAAAAAACAGACTAGAATAACTTGGTGACACAAATCATGAAGCTGAAGAAATAAAACTTATAAATAGGCTTGTACAGAAAACCAGTCTTTTGCTTCAATTGTTTTTGAGCAGATGATCAGCTCTCCCTAGGTAGGCGTCTGCTGCGGAGGCTGTGGCCCTGTCTGCCTCTGGTGGCTGGATTCTGGAAGGAGCTTCATGATGTGCAGGTCCCCTGTCCTGTGCCTCAGGTTACTGGGGTTTGGCAAAAAATGCTTGTGGTCTATGGGCAAAAATTCAGTCCTGTGAGCTGAAAATGGAAATGCGCTTTTCGTGCTTCAAATTGACCATTTGCCTATCAAGCAATGGAATTTAAAGGAACATTGTCTCGCCTTCCAGATTAATTTTATATTAACAGCTACAACATATGGTGGAAATTCTTTTCATTCTAAGGCTTTGCTGTACATCTTTCTGTTAATTTAGAAATGGCAGTTTCAGTTTTAATGACCATTGTGACACTAAGAAATGTGTGAAACAGAAGACATAGTTGCTATTTCTATGTGGTCTGCAATAACCAGATTTCCATACCCTGAATCCTAGCTCCTCTGCCTGGGACGTGTTATTTAGAGAGCCCAAATGCCATCATTAATAGCGCTGCTATACAAGGAGTACTGGCATTTCTCGGCATACTGGCTGTGATTAAAAAATACGGTTTCTTCATTTTTCTCCAAGTAAAACTTAGAAAGGACTGAAGTGGAAAAAAAATCAGTATTTGACAGAGAAGGAAGAGCAAACTAGACAGTAAAATAAATTAATTTCAAACTTCAGAAATGTATTTTAATTGCAAAGGAAAAATATTCACATTTTTCTCATTTTGATATCTTGGCAATGACCTGGGAAGGAGGCTCTGACTGATAGCCAGGTAGGCTCGAGGAAGGAAGAACAAATAAAAGGAGATTTTAATTAAAATGAATAAGGACAATTTTATTATATGAAACAAGAGTATGAATCACCTACCTCGCAAATATAGCCTTTTTTAAATTGGACAGAAACCAAATGTAAATTACAGAATCGTAATAAACACGCTGAAATGGTTTCTTAGAGGCAACCTAACGTGGTGCTGTGACCCAAGCTGTAACAACACTGCTTGTCACACAAACCTGTCCTGTCCAGTGATGGAGCCTCTGCCTGCAATCTCTTCCCTCGTTGGATTGTCATTACAGTTGCCTAACGCTTATTCGAACTTGGGTTAATGTCACTTAAGCATTTTCAATTGTTTTTCAGCTTCCATAGGCCCAGAGAACAGCACTTATAGGCACCGAGAAGTTTGTTTACTTCCTTGTCTGTGTTGTCTTTGGCACAATTCCTCTCCATCGTCTCTGCACTAAATAATCCCCATCCTTTCAAACTTTCTCTGCAGGCCACGTACTCTGGAAGTCTGACTTCTGCGCTTTGGGATTTCCTCCCCCTTGCCCACATCTCTCTGGAGCCGCTGGTGCTTTACATGAAGCTTTACCAGTGTGACAGATCCTGTTAAGTATCTCAGTGCCATCTTTGCTTTCTCTGCAGCTGTATGATACTGTTGACTCATACAGGGCTTGTAAATGAAATTACAACTTATGCTTCAATTCTGTTTCTGGTATTTCACATGCAGAAACGAAGCAAGCTGGCATTTACCATTACTCTTGGTAATCCCATGTCTCATTTTCTTATTGAAGAGTTTAACACAGGTAGCCTCTTACGGAGGGAAGTATTTAAATGCTGCCCATCAGTGAGTAAGAGTGGTTGGGAGCTGAACAGATCCCTTAGTGGTTGTCCTGAATTTCTGAATCTCTAATGTCTCAGAAGACTCATTATTAATATCCAAAAATAGGTAGGTTTTAAATACAGCTATTCGGTACTGTTTTAAAATTCAACCTCCCTGAAAACTGGTGCAATGAAACAAGGAAAAATAAATGAAAAAAAGTCTGCTACAATGTTCTGCTCAGTATTGTGGAAATACAAATGTAACAAGGTGCATTTATATAGCTCGTACAAATCATTACAAGGTCCACTTTATAAAGTGCTTCTCAGTGTTTGTAATGTTAAATTGACAAAATCTCTACTATCTTGGCTGAGATCTGACGATTTTAAAATTAGTTCTAGGGAATGAGTTACAAAAATGGTAGTTTTTTTGATCAATGTATGCTGCAGTTCAGCAATTCTTCCTCTTGTAAAAGAGAGGAGGACTGCTTGGCAATGCTATCATGAAAGTGCTCTGTATAGACATGGGGCCAATACTTCAACACAAAACAAATTTTCATCAGAACTATCCCTAGCTTCATAATTACCTCATGTTTTACATAAAGTTTTCTTTAAAACTCTCGGAAAGAAAAAGTGTCATAAGCTGGTTTTCTACTAGACTATCAAATAGTTTGAGTTTCTACTTTTGTGTTTCAATGATTTTCTATAATTTCCCAAGTAAATTGGCTGAAATATGAATCCTGCAAATCTCCATGTGTGAGAGCTGTTCATTGATAACAAGGAAGAATTCCAGTTACTGACACAGAACATGCAGACTTTTGTTTTTCCTTCTAGGAGCATCGTTCTGTTACTCAAAGATGTCCTTTGTTCCAAGACAGTCATCTAAAATGTCCATTTTTTTGCTATTTTGTATTGAAGGACCTCAGCTTTAATTTTAGTGAAGTCTCACTTGGAGTCACAGCCCTAGATCATAGTTTTAAGTCTCTGACAGTTAAAAGATGAAAACGGATCAGTTGAACAAGTCAAACCCCTCTCATCTTTAAATCAAATATATTTTCCTGCTTTACATTAAATAGTATGAATTCCAATGGGGAATTACAACATGAAGTCATCCTCAGTACATCCTGCAGAAGATCAGATGTGTTAACATCTGGATTGTGGTGCTGTCCCGGCACAGGGCCCCTGCGCATAAAGAGGCAAACAGGAGGTAAACGCCGGGAGGGGATGGGTGCGGTGATGTGCCGGGGTTTGCGTCTGATTCATTCGACTCCCTGCGATGTTCATTCAGTGCTGAGTGAAGCATGTTGGCAAACCTGCCACCAGCCTTCCCGGGGGAGGACGGGGACGTTTGCGTCACCTCTGCCTGATGGAAGTGTGAGCACGAGGATGGGACCCAGCTGCATCACAAAGTGGGGGAGCATCGCACCCTGTCCCTGCAGGTGCTGGGGAGGGAAGAGCTCTCTGTGGCTGGGCCACCAGTGCTCTGCCGTGGGAAATCTGCTCTTGGTTAACTGGCCAGCTGGTTAACTGGCTGGTTAACTAGCTGGTTAACTTCATGGAGTGAGTGGGGAGGCTGGGTTCATGTTATATTGAACAAGAGCTGTGTTTCACAAAACTGACGTCCCTGGGAGAAATGAGCTCTCTCTCCCCATCAGTGTGGCCTGACACAGATGTTGTGTCAGAGCTGACTGAGAACTGGGCAGAGGTTTACAGAAAATTGATCAAAAATATTTAATCCCAATCAGAAAAAAAAGCTGAAATTTTGACATTTGCAATGTAACACTTAAGGGAAAAAAGTACCTTTCAGGACAATAAACTCCTTTCTGTTTTCTTTTTATTTTGATTTTAATTTAGATATGATTTTTATTTAAACCATACGTTGTTTTAATTTATTTTTGATATCATTTCTTCATGCTTTTGATGCTGAATAAAACTTATATTGAAATATCTCTTTTAACATTGTACTTTTTTTTTCCAAAATGAAGTTTTATTTAATATGACTCATTCACAGGATGAGTTGATTTCAAGTACTGGCAAATTTTACTGCCAGCTGTACGTTTTCTTAAAATCCCCCTTATCATTAAAACTGTCTTAGGGATGGTGGAATGATATATTTCCCATCAACTGTAGAGGCCAGGTCAAGAAACAGGAATTAACTGCTATGAGTAGTCTGTAACTTAGATTTCTTGCATAAATATCCCATCATATCTGTTTGTCTCATGTCTAAATATTTGGATCAGGCTTCAGCGTTTTTCTGCTACAGTAATAATCAGCCTACCCTAACCAGATTTCAGACTATTCCAGTTCAGGAGCAGCTCTTTGCAAAGAAGGATGCTTTTCCTCTGTGACAAAGCAGAACTAATCAAAAAATGGAAATGAGTGTGTCTTGGCTTTTTCATTGCTTGTTGATAAAAGTCTTGATTTGTTACAGAAAACACTTTAGGAGTAAAATAAATCAGAAGTTTTCATGGCTTTTTAGAGTACCAGAAAGTCAAACTATCTAAGGAAACTCGTAAGTGTTAGGCTAGTTTCATTTTATTCATATATATCTCAGTCTAAATCCATCATATGGTAAGGTTAGGAATATTTTGACATTCAGAGTTTAAAATATATATCATAAATACAGTAGAATGAAATATCTGAATAGGTAAGTGGGTGGAAAGCAGGGATTACTATGACTGGCAAGAATTTACCTATACTACTTATTTTTTTCTCATTACCTATAATTCCATAGCAGCTGTAAGCTTCATTCAAATAAAATCTTACTGTGATGTTTTACAGGCACTAAACAGAAGTGCTGAAAAGCCAGACACAAAGCATCACCTGGATGGCTGCATTCAGAATTTCACCATGTTTCAAGAAGCCCATGGATACCTCCTTTTTTTTTTGGCAGCGCACTAGGCAAGTATTTGTTGGGCCTGATGGGGATGGGGCTGATCTCATGGTGCAGTATTAGATGGTTTGCATAGTCCATTTGCTATTTTCTATATTTTGTTTGATGCAATTTCCTTACCCATGGCAGAGAGAATGCAGAAGAACCTCTAGGAAGGAAAAAGACAAAAGAAAAAGGAAAAAAAAGCACCTTTGGGAGTGTCATGTAATAGCTTGACTACAGCGATGGAGAGAACGATGGAGGAATTACTCAAAGATTGCAGGAAGCTGGATTTTGCTATCTTGTCTCCATCAGCCATGTTTTGCAGGTGTCATCTAGAATGAAACCCTGAGGCAGCAGTTTACTACAAAAGGCTAGAGCTGGGTCTTTACACACTTTGTAGAAAAAGGTGTGCCAACCCTGACCAAAAAAATCTGTTCAGTCGCCCATGCCAAGTTAGCAATATTGAGAATAAACCCCACAGCTCTAATGACAGGACACCAAAGAAAAGAGTCAAAGCAGGTTTTTAAATGAGAATTTTAAATGAGGTGGCTTTTGAACTTTTATTATCTTTGTCTTTTACTTGAAATGCACAAATCAGTTCCGAGATCCTGTGAAGTCTTAATTAGGAGGTGCTCACAGGCATTGCAGCACTAACTATCCATTTGCTAAGAAAAGGAAGGCAGGTCAGTGAATACCTGGTCTGAGAAAGTGCCGTAGCCTGTACTGATTTTCTCTTCAGTGGTGGCAGGCACTCAAAACAAACTTAAAACTGAAAGCTGCTAATTGAGAACTGAAACCATGCAGTGCAAATCTTCCTCTGGGGAGAACAATTTTGCTCTCTGCATGGTGGTGTTTTGCAGCTATAAGTGCCCACATCTCCAAAGGTGCTCTTCCTATAGTGCCTACTTCCCTTTCCTTTCTTTCTTGAATGATTTATCGTGTTCTTTCCAGTATCTCTTTCCTATAATTTCCAGCCAATAATCTACTTTTCAAGAAAGAGTAACAACTGATACACAGTAAAGTCACAGTGAGTGAACAATTTGATGGGATATAAATATGAGGGAGACAAACAAAAAAGAATATAAATGTCTATTGTGGTTTTGTTAGTGAAGGGATGTTGTTGATTTCTGTGAGAGGGGCAATCTTCCTATGCTCGCTATGACTCACCTGTTTTTCCCTCTGTTCCCTGCAGCCAGATGGCATAAACCAGCAAAGGCCAAATAATTCAGCATTCCACAGACTTGTGATGGGCTGGCCCCCAGATAAAGCCAAGATGGTTGAAAATCTTTTCATGCTGCTACAGGTAGGACGGTTTCTTAATTTTGTAAGATTGTAGGGTTCAGTTGATGAATGCTGCAGTGGAATGTCAAGTGCTAATAAAATCCTGGTCTTGACAGGTAAAAGTCAGTCTTTTCTAGAATTGTTTTATAAACCCTTGACTTAACGCTTAACAACATAGCAATGTTTCTTTAAAAAGAACATCACAAGTAGCCTACAGATAAACCATGAAGAACAGTCAATTGCCCTTCAACTAAAATAACTCCGTGAGCCATCAATCAATGGAACAACTGAGAGCAGCATCTGTCAGTCATAACTGACTGTTTGGAGGACTACACCAGCACCACTGCCTCCAGGAGGTTATTGGTTCACAAACAGACAGCATCCACCCAGCCTTTCACATGCAATGCAGCCAATATTACGTGTACTGTGCTCATTCTTCCAGATTGTTATCATATGGCTGTTCATTGGGCATGACAAGCACATAAAAAAGCCATTTCTTAGGCTTGATTATCCAGTCTCTGCAGGCTTGGCGCAGTGGTCAATTGAATGATGTGAAAAGCTACAGCTTGGCATGACAGAGTGGGAAGAATGATAGAAATGTGTATTCTTATAAATCCCCAGGGGACAGCTGCACTGACTGGCTCACGCTGGGACACCCAGCTCAGGTACTCGTGAAATCAGCTCTTACTTCGAGTACGCCCAAGCGATGTAATTCATGATAGTTTGTATTATTTTCAGTTTTTTGCTTCAAGCTGTTAGCCACTTTGGAGATTAAAGGGTTGTTTGTGTTAGAAGACAGTTACATGATGATGCTAGGTGTTGCCTTGATGAAGTCCTGTTTATTTACAAAACATGAGAAAGTCTTTTTTCCTAGCACGTTGGATTAAGTAAACCACAGATTTTTGTGTACAGTGCTTTGACCAAAGCCAGTATTTAGACAAAAAAAGCAGCGCACTCAAAGTTTTCTCTTGCATCAGCAGTCTCCAAATGCAGTTTTCCTCTTTCTCCCTCTGTGTCCGTAGTATGTGCACGTGTTTGGGTTTTTTCTCTCACACAAACACAAAGCTCCAGATTTCAAATGCCCTTTTTGCACTTTCTGTGTCAGTCCAGAGGGAAGCCATGCAGATAATGTGCAACGTACAGGAGCTTTGCCATGTGCCTCTCATTTGAGTAGTAGCTGCTGTTGTTTCACTTCTCTGATCTAAAGGGGCATTTGTTTATTTTTTTGTGCTTATTTGAAGGAACAGTTATGCTTACCCACCAATTTCTGTGAAATTCCAGGAAAAAAAGTCTTCATTTCAGCTTAGCAGGACATTCACACCAGTAATTTGAATACTGATTTTACCTAAACATCTCCAGTAAAACATTTTGAGGATACATCATTCTTTTTAAAGCCTTCATATGTCCTCGTTCTCAAAAATAACCTTCCTCCCTTTTATGTCAAGGACATAGGCTTGCTGCTTAGGACTGGTTTTGTACATGTTATCTTTGTGTTTTATTTCCTCATGTGAAAACGGGCATTGTGAACAATAGGATACCATGTATAGCACATGGTGATATCCGAAAGCCTTAATTTTAAAAACAATTACATTCTAAGTGCATCTGTCAAGCGAGTGGAAAACCTCTATATCAGGCAGGATTGACAAAATAGATGAAGATGTAATTGCTTCTGGTTTATTCTCTTATTTTTTTCATAAGGTTTAAAGCCTTTTCTAGTGCTACTTGGTGTGGTTCTCTGCATCACACTGACTTGCTCAAAACCTCTGTATCAGGCAGGACTGACAAAATAGATGAAGATAATTGCTTCTGGTTTATTCTCTTATTTTTTCATAAGGTTTAAAGCCTTTTCTAGTGCTACTTGGTGTGGTTCTCTGCATCACACTGACTTGCTCCAATGGACTGTACCTTTGCGTACAGTTTCTTGGTGTTATAATGGCAATTTTTACCTCTGCTGGGTGTCACGAGGCCAATGTGCCCAGTGAATGTAAAGTATGAGAAATTATTTATTACGATCGTTTAAAAAAATCTGCAGGCAAAGAGTGAGGCACTGCTCATTGGACAAAATGCAGAAACACAGAATGTCACCAGAGACTCTCAACCTTTTTGCTGTGGTGTCCTGTACAAATAGAATGGACTCATTCCTGCCAAAAATGACATTCCATAGGGCTACTGAAACATTTGATCCTCATTTCACCTGTGCCAGTCTTCCAACAAAATGTTTCTCAGTAGGGGAAGTTTAGAATGATAGATCAGGTCCCCTCCTCAGTGTCACCCAAGCATAGACTTTTTATTCTCCTATGCACTTTAGAGCATTGTCATTTATTGTATGTCTGCAGAAGTTTAAAGCACTTCTTGAGACCCAATAGGAGAAAGTATTACTGCTGTTCTGCAGGTATGTGAACACTGACCTCACTGAAATTAAGTTACTTGCTCAGGATCACACAGAAAATCAATAGAGCTGAGGAAAAAAAATCTAATTTCTTTAATCTCAGGTAATATTTTGACTACCGTGCTTCCTCTCTCCTTATCATTATTCCTACTAATAAGTATTTATGTCTGTTATAGTGTGAACTACAGTTAGGTCATAGAAGTTGCTGCCTGTGCGTACAATCTATCACGTAAAATCATTTCCACTGAGAAAGGAAAACATTGAAATGATGGGGGAATAAACAAGATAAAATGTGCCAAAAAAGGCAGTCAGCTGACAAAAATATTTTTTGACTCTTCATCTGTAAGAAGATCAAAACTGGTCTGATCTAAAAAAAAAAACAAACAACAAACAAACTAAGGGAAAGCAACTAAGCAAGTAAGAAATGTCACGGTTGCGTATTGGCAAGCACGTTAAATTCCACATAAAACCGTCACGGACCAACCCTCGTGCGTGACTCAGAGCAAATGCTGCCTGCAGCCAGTGGGACCGGCTCGCTTAGTTCAATTAATGGCTTCCTGGACCATGAGGAGAAAAAATAGAGAGAACTATTATGAATAATATAAAAATATGGATTTGATCGCTCTAATTGCTTAAACAATGAGTTGTCAAGTGCTTAATGCGGACTGTAATGCGGAAGAACTTGAGAAATCAAATTAACAGGTAAATATTTGCCCTTTTCCTGCACTCTCATGTTCCCACACAAGTCACTGGGAACTTCAGATGCCATCTCCAATCCAGAATAGGAACAGGAGCTCTTAACCCTATACCCATAGGATCATGTCATTCATGTGACCTGCTACTTCAGGACAATAATGACAGCAGAAATCGTAGTGGAGTTTGCCTGACTCTCCTATGTCATTCTAGGTCTCTTGGACCAGGCTTCCCAGTGAGCCAGGGACTGGGCAGAACTCTGCTGTTTCAAACAAAGGAGGAGAATTGCTCACCTGGAGTTCCAAGCTCTGGTTAGAAAACTGTAAAACCCAGTTTTGATCTTAAAAACCAGTTGATTTTAATAAGGAGACACCAGGAAGCCCTCTTCACTGAAAGACAAGAAGCAAAATGTACTGAAAGAATATACAGAGAATGTGGAATAAATTCTGTTAGTAAAATCTACTTGGATGAGGTTTCTATTGCTTGAATCATTGGAAATGAGATGGAAATCAGCATCCAGAGAAGAGTAGAAGGAATTATCTAGCTTTTGCTAGAGGAAGGCTATGAATGGGTTCTCAGCTGATCTTGTCTATGAAAAAACCATAGAAAACCTATGAGGCTAAAGCAGAGCTTCATCCAAGTGGTGAAGACAAAGGAACCGTCCCCAAATTTCATTTATTTATTGAGCTTGTGGAGAGATCCAGAATGACTTTTTACAGAAGTGAACCTGGGTATACCAGCGGCAACAGTCCTGTGAACTACAAGGAGAGGAAGGACAGGGTTCAGGTGGAAATAGGCCGGGGAAAAAAGGTTCAGCTGACCCCGTGTGACAAGGCACATCCTATAGGTATCCTATAGCATAGATGAACCGAGTGGCTGATTGCTGGATATCTGGGTTTTTGGCATACATTCCTCAACACCTGGCCAAAAAGGTACGTGCAGTAATCCTGCAAAAGCACCTTCACTCTCCAGCCATAGCATCTTCTCTTAATTAAGGTTAAACCCAAGCGTGTCACAGAAAGTTACATTCTCTACAAACCTGGCACTGGAAAGTGCTTTGTCTTGCAAATAAACCTCAGTTTCTCCTACAGCTCCTCATCCCAAAGTAAAGCTCGTGTCTGCCTCCCTGAGACTGTGCTAGGACAGAGCCTCTCTGGGCTGGCCTCAAGCCACCAGGTCATTTCAGAGAGGCGGCTAATAGGTAAAAATAGGTGTCTGGAGATAATAAGACATTGCGTCTTATTATCAATTCCCCGAGAAAGCCAACATCCCTCTATCCTTCCTCTCAAAAGGATGCTTTATTATAATTACATATCACTTTATTAGGCAGCTGAAGCAAAGAGCACATTTGATGCTAATGAAGTGCTGCTGTGGTTGAGTCTGTCACTATTTTTGGACCTGCACATCTCCAGCACTTTCGATTGGGTGGCTGAGGCTTTGGATGTCTCTGGCTTCTTCTGTGGGGGATGCTCAGTGCAAAGCAATGACTCAGCTAGCCAGGACTGCAGAACTGTTTACATGCTCAGAATGAGAAAAGCTGCGGGACAGCCAGAACGCACACAAAAGCTCTTTATGCGAGGGAAGGATTTTTCAGGTAGTAGACAGTTATCTAGATTGAAAAATCCTTCTGAATATTCCCTTTGTTTCTGCGTTGGTCACCTGTACAGTCCTTGTTTTTCCTCTTTTCCATCCCCCCACCCCAGAGGATTTCACACACAAAAAAAAGTCAGATTTCACAGAACTTAAGGAAAATATTTTAGAGGTTAAGAGATGAATCACAGCTGTCCACCGGCTGCCTTTCCTTATGAAAGACGAGGTTTTTGCCATCTCCATTTTCTGCAGCAAAGCCCAAGGAGCTGCTTGCACTGTGAAGGCATGATTTGGTGTTAAAAACTGACTTAACAGCTAGCGCCCCCAGAAGCAGGGCTGCTCCCACGCCCCTTTGAGCCAGCACCAACATTCAGCTCGTCCCACAGCAACTCAGCTTGGGGATCTAAACCAGCAGGAAAATACTCATTCTTCCCTCTCTCTCTCCCCACCTTGCAGCGCTGGGTTACTGGTCACCACCTTGTCAGACCAGTGACTGGACTGGGGCGAGGGAGGCGATGGCAGCACGTGAGACCAGTTCTCTGCCAGGACCTGTTAGGACAACTGCACTGTATTACCACATCACTTCCTGACAGCACACTGGGAGACAGAGCCTCCCCTTCCAGTAAACAAGGTTAATGGCTCCATGGATAATTTAATGTCTTCTGATAGGCAAATGAGGAATGTGTCAGAGTAATCAATAATTAGAGAAAATTGTATCTAAATGCCTAGTTGTTCTTAGACAAGCCCATAGGGGTGTTTTGTAACTACAACTTCCCATTCCCAGAGAGGAAGAGAAGGACTGAAGCACGGGTACCCCTTAAATGTTCTCTTGAACTGCAACTGCGCGACCAAATCTCAGTTTGCAGACCTTGCAATACCACATCCTGCGACAAACTATTCTGATCAAGAGGCCTACCTGCTGGTTTTAGACTTTTCTCATTGAAGTGTTCCCACATACAAGTTTTACTTCAGGTGAGATTTCTACGCAATATTGGGTTAAGATCTTTCTTTGGTAGTACCAGTAAACTTCTCTTACTCCTAGCAGTGAGATGCGTGCAACACTTCTGTATCTTTTTAGAGTTGATTTATGTAAACAGGGCAGTCCCACCACTGCAGTAAATATCTCACATCAACTTAAGAAACCTCTGACCATACCCATTACCCACCAAACCACACACAAGAGATGTAACTCATCACAGGTGCAATTCCCATGACAGGCAAAAATAAAGCACCACCACAGGGCAGAACCCAGCACAGAGCAATGCGAGATGCACCCAGCCAGTGCACCAGGAGCTCTGCATTCAGACAGCCCACTCGCTGGCTCCCTCTGCTGAACACACCAATATTCATCTGTTAATTACCAAGAGGAAATGGTGGCAGAGCACCCACTGCTGTAGACTTCCACCCTCTAACATCAGCTATAAAGAATGGGCAGAGTCCCTCAGTGCAGGAATCCACAGGTATTATGAGGTTTTTTTCACTGGCTCTGGCACACCTGAAGCCCAATTCCTCCTTCTCCATGGATGTGATATTGCAGGCATCCACCTCAGTGAGGGTCGCATCACTCCCTTTTCTAGCCCCTTTTCCCGAAGCTGGTATGAATTTGACAAAAATCTCTACTCCCTGTCAAGTTTGACCCCATTGGCTACTTTCAGCTCAGAATTAATGGGCAGACAGATGGTGCAGTTATATAAGCCTCGTTTCCTGCCTAAGTCTGGCTAAGAAAGAGCTCAAGCATGCTAGAATTGTTAATATGTACATCCTCGGTTTTTGTCAGAGCAGAGCTAATGCTACCCAAGCATCCTCTTCCAGGTATCTGGTAACTGCTCTCAACAGAGACAGAAAACAGACAGCACTAACTTTCTCATCTCAATTTCTGCTAGTTTCTGGGCTAGGAAAAACTGAGACTCCAGAAGTCTTCCAGGATAGGAAAATACTTACCTTTCACAAAAACAGATTCTGCTTTGTAACTTCTGAGCCTACAGAATGAAGAATCATGCTTTTGCTTTGTGATCTATTGGTATAACGGTACTCTTCCCAACTAGAAGTGTTAAATCTCACATGGATAAACAAAGAATGGGGAAAAAATGGGATTTGGGAAGGGACATAAATTCCATATTTTGTTATATTTCCAGGGATGGCAAGTTACCCTGCAACTCTAAACTCCGGAGTATTCCCAGCATTTCCACTTCAAAATGCAAGGCATAGCTCTTGAAATGCTTCTAAAATTCACTGTATTTCCTGAGGTTTACGTGGTGATTGATGGACCAAAGCTGTTCATCAGAAAAACCATCTCAACAAAGCTGTACACAAGGTTTAAAATGCCAGTGAGTTACCCAGCAGTGGTGGGTTGCTAAGACCTGGTTCTTCACAAAAGATACCTGATGCACAGGTATCAGCACAGCAAGGGTGCAGAGAAATACGCCTGCACAGACACTGGGCTGGACTTTATTCTGCAGTGTGTCCTGGCAGGCAGGCAATCCAGTATTTATGTCTGCTATTCCTAAAAGAAAATACATTGCGTTTGTTTGCCCCTCAACTCATTCATAGTAAAGAAAGCTGAATTCCTGTTTATACATAATTTAAAAAACCCTCAACAATGACAAAAAAAACCCAAAAACCAACCAAACCTCATACCCACAAAAACCTTACACATGCAAAATATTGATCATCTCCATACTGCCCCTCAGAATTTCCTGCCACAAGAACTTTTCCTATCTGTTAAATAACAAGCACTGCAAGATCTATGCAGCACATTCTATTACAGATTGCAATGAAGACACCAGAAATCCTTGGTTTCCCTTCAGGTTTAATGTGGTGCTTTCAGAACAGTTAAAACACCAATTTGTGGGGATAGACTCCATTTGAGAGACAGAAAGTAGAACGCAGGTACCCACGGAGCTGAGGCACCTTCTTGATTCGTGCAAGGATCTGTGAATCCACTGCCTTCTGGTCCGTCTTGCGCTGCTCCGTTATCTCGTATTTCTAGAAAGTACAAAGAATAATGTTAAAACCCTGCAGAGTGACTTCAGACTCTTCTGAGGAGATGAGAAAATTCAGGGCAAGCTCTGAGTCCCGGCATTTTTCAAGAAATCTTTTCTCCATTTGTTCTAAATATGGGAAAGGTGGCAGGAGACCGGAGGTGGCAGAGAGAACTGAAGCCACCGTTTGGCTTACGCTGCAGCTATCAGAGCCAGCAGCGCGCTCTTGGCAGTGTCAAAACAGTACAGGTGTTTCTCAGTAAAAAAAAAGACCTTTAACTGGAATAATAATTGCTGCTAGAAGCAGAAAAGAATCCCCCAATTTGAACGGGGTTCATCTCAGTGCCGCTGCATTAATTCATCTTAATGGCATAACCTCACTTTATTGAGGACCACTTAAAATTCAATTGTCCATTTGTTTCATGGTATTTCCCTTTCCAGCCTGGCTTTAAGTAACAAAGGCATTCAGAAGAATGAACAATCATGTTCCTTACTTCTTTTTCAGTGTCAAAGATCTCGCCTTCCTGGTGCTTGGGCTTACGCAGCCTCTTCTTCTTAAAGTACGCATCGGTGAGATGCTTGGGAATTTTCACTCCGGAGATATCAACCTTTGTAGATGTAGCAATAACAAATTTCTGATGGGCCCTACGCAGAGGGACACGATTGATAACCAAGGGTCCTAAAGGAAAGGCAAAAGAGAGAACAAGGTTAGCTCTCCTGGCAACAACCACTGCTTTTAATTTTTGTAGTGTACAAGACGATGTTTCTTCAGATGCAGCTGAAATCTGAACAATCAACAACGCCTTTCCCCACAGCCTGGTCTCTTCCAGGTAGTCAGATATTGAAGCTTAATTATCTCTTCCCCTCCGACCAGCCTCCCTGGAAAGTCACAGTACAGGACTCCAGTTAGTTACACAAACACCTGATGCACCAAACCACCCTCATGCAGATCTGCAGTGCTGCTGACCCCAGAGACAAACCTGGCCGAAAATAAAAACTAAGAAAAAAACAACAAAACCAGACAAAAACCCCCGAAACAAAATCATTACACTTAAGTAAAGGGTTTATACCTGTAACAAGCAGAAGGCCAGTATCAAGCTGCTTCAAGAAGACGACACGCTGAAAAGAGATGAGACAGAGCATTAGGCCTCAGGTCCCAGCACCCTGCAATACTGCAACCAAACTGGGACCGTGCCCCGCTCAGCCCGTTACTGGTGGAAGCGCCGACAAAGCATCAGCCATGGGCACAACTGTGCAACTCAAGAAGTGACCACCACACCAGGCAGGCTACCAACACTTCTCAGAGCGGGGCTTTGCCAAAGTTATAACAGGCTGTGACTCCACGTGCTTCGTCACTCAAGGCCGAGCAAAACCAATCAGTACCTTCTCTCAATCTTTGCTTACTCTACAGCACGGTGAGACAGCCATCCTGTCACCCAAATTCTTTGTACAAGTTAAAGGCAAGGACCCAGAAGGGCACCACAACAAATCACAGTCAGAGCCAGCCCCAGTTGCATTTTTTTTTCCCATTCTGGTCGGGATTTCCTTCCCTGAACAACATTCTTTTAATTAATGTGACATCGAAGCCAAAGAATTCAAGAAAATAAAGGCTGTCAGTTAAGACCTGTTAGTAAATATCATTAAAACAAAGAATGCAGTTAAATAGGACAATCAAGCGTTACCTTGATAACGAGGTTAAGAATGAAAATGTAACTCCTCCTTTGCAATAACTCAAACCAACGTTCTGGCCTCATTGCAGCAGCAACAGAAACAGAAAAAGGGTCTAGCACTGTGCAGTGCAGAGTTGGCATGGCCTGAATCTGCACACTGCAGGAAAACTCCTCTAAGCCTCCAGACCAACCTGTTGTACTTGCAGTTTGTGTAGAACATTAGTCTAAAAACTAAAGTTTTCCCCTAAAGGCAGAAGGGGAGAAAGCACCTTGGCAGAATTCACAGAGAAGCAGATTTGCATGTCATGGCTGAGCAGCATCCCAGGACATCAGTGGTAAATTCACGACGCCTCTGCTCACTCAAAAGCCATTTCAGCACAGAAATGCTGCGAAGCCACCGAGAGTCCATGAGGGGAAGGGCATGGGATGCTGTTCCAATTACCTTGCCTCTGTGGCGGCCGGTCAGGAGGATCAGGACAGTTCCTGGAGTGATAGAGCCCCGCAGCCGCCTCTTGTGCTGGCAAAAGGGCTTCTTGCCGTGACTCAACAGCTTGCGAGGAACATCCTCGGTCGGGTAATACCTGGGCTAGAATAGAGGAGCAATGTTGTCACCACCCTGCATTTCACAGGACAGAAAGCTTTCACTCAGTTTAGATTCTTCCTCTCATACAAGATGCTATTGCACTAAAGACGACCTTTCCAAAAGGTTTATTTTTCACTGCAACCCAGCCCTTCAGGAGCTCACTGACTATTTGCTGTGGAATTATGCCACAGCAAAAGTTGAAACCAGCTCTGTATTTCTGAGCATGCTTCCCATTCCACACAGAGACACAAACGGCAGAGGAGAACCCACGTTTGTCTTCTAACCACTGCCTAAAATACCACATCTCTCCCAAGAACAACCACCACGGGGTCCCTGCCTCGAGGGGGTAACGGCCAACGGTGCAACACGGCACAGGCTGAGGCTGTGACACTGCTGAGCCAAGATGCCCACCACCTGCCCCCGAGGGCCAGGGCACAGCCCAAACCAGCAAGCCTCCCAGTTCTCCTCTTTACCATTTTGCGGATTTTGACCACACGGCTGCCTCCGTTCTTGTCTCCACCGACCGGCTTGGTGATGGTTGCGCGTGGCTTTTCCTTCTTCTTCTTTTCTATCTGCAGGCAAAGAAAAAAGGAAAAGGTGACATTTCAAGCCAACGACACCACAAAAAACAATGATTATTTGAAGACAGTCGTTACTGGCCTACCTTTGTTTCCGGAGCAGTGTACTTGCGCTTGTACAGTGCTTTTCTGGCATACATGGCTGACCGGGAATACCTCCCGATACCCCGGGCCAGGACAGGGTTACGGCTGGCATGGTGCTTCTTAACTCTCTTCTTCTTCTCACCTACTGCCTTCTGGATTGGCTTCTGCTCAGTCGGCTTCTTCTCACCTGTCTTCTTCTTGCCCGGCTTTTTCTCACCAGCTGCCTTCTCGCCTGGCTTTTTCTCACCCGCCATCTGCAGATCCAAACAAACCAGAATTACGACACTGCAAGGCGTGCAGAGCAGCGTCTAAGCTTCAGAAACAGAAGAGTTGGAACTTGCTCCTTCGCACCGCTCAGGAATTGTCAGCTGCGTCCTGCAGCCACGATGAATCAAGATGCTGCAGTCTAAAGCTCTCCTGCTTGCTGCATACTCATCCATCGCACAAAACGCTCGTCTGTGCTAGTTACAAGTCCACCGAGCGTATCCCAGCGCTCCTCAGTGGGAAGCCCATGGAAACGCAACCACAGGCCGAG
>NW_010183818.1:0-16747 GCF_000695765.1 Mesitornis unicolor
GAGTGGAGCATCTCCCTTCTGAGGAGCGGCTGAGGGAGCTGAGTCTCTTTAGCTTGGAGAAGAGGAGACTGAGAGGTGACCTCATTAATGTTTATAAATTTGTAAAGGGCGAGTGTCAGGAGGAAGGAGCCAGGCTTTTCTTAGTGACAGCCAATGACAGGACAAGGGGCAATGGGAGCAAGCTGGAGCATAGGAGGTTCAATCTGAACATGAGGAAAAACTTTTTTACTGTAAGGGTGACAGAGCACTGGACCAGGCTGCCCAGAGAGGTTGTGGAGTCTCCCTCTCTGAAGACATTAAAAACCTGCCTGGACGTGTTCCTGTGCAACCTAGTCTAGGTGATCCTGCTCTGGCAGGGGGGTTGGAATGGATGATGTTTCGAGGTCCCTTCTAACTCCTAAGATTCTGTGATTCTGTGATACACCAGGGGAGGTTTAGGTTAGACTTTAGGGAAAACTTCTACACTGAAAGTGTTATCAAAGAGTGGCACAGGCTGCTCAGGGAGTGGTGGAATCACCATCCTTGGATGTATTTCAAAGCTGTGCGCAGGGACATGGTTTAGAAGTGGGCATGGTAGAGTTAGATAAGGGTTGGGCTTTATGATCTTAAAGGTCTTTTCTAACCATAATGATTTGATGACTTTACTCTTCCTAAAGCTACACTGGCAAGTGCTGCTGGCAGGATCCCAGCTGAGGCCACACCACTGATTTTTCTTGAGAGCACTGCTTTACATTTTAGCTTGGTTTCCTCTGGAAACTACATCTATGCAGTCACAATGTCTGCTAACTTATTAGCTGATTTCTATGAATTTTGACAGATAAGTATAGGTTTCAAAGCATGTTTAGTGACTTCTTGCAAGTAGTTAGTAGTAGAGCAGAAGAAAAGAGACATCCTCTAAATATCCTGTCTGTGACAGAAATGCAGTCTGTCCTCATGCGTTACTACATGTAAGAGAATGACATGGAAAAGAACCCTTTTCCACAGATGTCCCGAAATGCAGGGGAAACTTCAGTCAAAGATTACACCTTCTCAGAGAGAAAAATCAATCAGTCACAAGATGTAAACTGTGTTAGATTCAGGACCCTCTGAGATTGCTAGTATTGTTCATTATCCCATTTCTGCATAAACTAACGCTCATTCAGCTATTTTTCAACAGTTTCAGTTACTTATATCTGTTTGGGACAAATCTTCTTAGATCTTATGAAGAGGTACTGGGATTTATTTTTTCCACTCTACTGGACATTGTTTTGCATGAAGCAACACTGAATTTAGTGGGGTTTTAGAGAGAAAGCTAGAAGATCTTAGCAAAGTAAAAAATAAAAGGGAAGATGGAGAGAAAAGTGGATGTAATTAGGTTTCTACCTTAGAAATTACAGAGAATATGAATAATAGCTGTCAGAAATTTGTCCTTTACAAAGTTATTCTTGTATTGTACAAAAGGAAGCATTCTTTTATGGAAGCTATTTACCTGCAACATCAGCTTCAGAGGGTTTAATGTCTACATCTATTGGGGGAGATAAGGGACAGATTTGATAAATTTTGCTCACTGAAAAGGAATGAAATATATGAGAGCTGTATGATTTGTTGCTAAATGTAGCTGCCCGCAAAGCCTTTGATGCATATGTCATACACTGGAGATTAAAAGCTCAAGTTCTGCAACTATGGAATCATGCAAGCTTCTTTGATAACAGATCAACTCATCTGTGAGTTGCCTAACAAGAAAGTTTTCAGCTCTTATAGAATCAAAGTTAAAACTAAAGATATCATTACAGTTTCTCAGAGAAATAATCAAAAAGCACAACAAAATCTTTTTAGGAACGTTCTTGGAAAACTATAGCCAATGTCAGAGTGACGGTGCCTTAGGAGCAGAAAGATAAAATTTATATCGTCCACCCCGTGGTAGGGAAGAATAGACATGGGAGGCATTATAGATGCCATAGCATGAAATAATGCCTCACATATGGAAAAGAATATGTGAATTGTAAAGTGGGAAAAAAAACCACTTTGGGCCATATGTTCCCCTCTGGCATTAAACTGCACAGGAGAACAAACTAATCCAAAAATCATGTGATTTTTGAAGTGCAGCCATTCAGCTGCATTCTCCTGCTGCCTTTGTACAGTACACAGAGCACTATCCAGGCATGCTGTTTGAGAAGCTACACAATACTTCGCACAGTAATAAAGAAAGGGGAGCATGGCCCCATTCATTTCCCCATTCAAACCTTCTGTATGCTGGAACTGGCAAGGAAACACATGAGCAATGGTGGGCAGGGATCCTGATGGTCAGTTCAGAGTTTCGGTAGGATGTGAGTCAGGCATACGGGATGCCATTCTAGCCTAAATAAAGGCAGTGGTAAAACTACTGCTGACCTAATGGGGCCAGATTTTCTGTCTCATTACATATCTTCGATGCCCCCATCTTTCTGAAAGGACTGTATAGCCACTGCTGAGGCATCACCCCAGGACACCATGCTGTTGTACCACACAGGTCTCCTGATAACATCATGAGATAGGACAGGACATCAAGGGGTTTGTGTTCAGAGTAGTACCACCTGGACCCTGCATCTCCTGTGTGTGGATTTTAGGTGGTGTCAGAAGTATGACACTATGGGGAGCTGCCCACTTGTCAGCTCTTCCTTTCCTATCACTTTTGTTTTAAAGAAACACAGCCTATTGGCCATTATTTTTACAGAAAAGAAAATACAGTTACTTTTCTGCTTGGAGTAAAACCCCTTGAATTCCTTAGTTTTGCTGCATTCCTTACCATGCAGCCAGAGAGACAGGAGCATACACATGGGAAACCTGGAAGGAGTGCTTTGTGGGAACGCCATTCAAAATCCATGTGTTAGCAGAAAATAGGATGTGTAGCAGTTATGCTCACCAGGGAAGGAGGCAAAGTTATAACAACATATCCCAATACGAGGGAAGCTGTGTAACATAACATCATTTAGAAATAAGTGAAGTATATTAATCTATAAAGCTAGTAGAGGAAAAAATAAAGACCGTGAGGTGATATGAAACAACAAAAGACCATACCATGAAAACAAAGAACTTATAATTAGAGCCTCTTACCTTCCCTGACTGTGGAATATTCCTTCCACAGCAGATTATTTACCACCACATAAGTTTTAATTTCTCTGTTCCCTGGGCATTCAAGTTTCACTTTTTGTTTCCTAACAGACAATGTGTATTACACTTGCTAAGCCTAATTTCTCGCACATAAGGGAAAAAAAAATCTTTGTTGACTTTCAACTGCCTTGGCCTGGGACAGACTTAGAGGTGGGCTTCGTGTGGGAGTGGGTACAGAGAATCAAAACATCTGGACTGAAGACAAAGGCTTTTCAGGCCCTTTGGTAACGACAGGTAAAGGAGCTGAGGAACTTCTTGTGGTTTAGGGCTGGGCCGGCCACTAAATCCTGGACAGACACTCTCTGTTAACCCCTCTCCCCTCCCCAGAAGGGAAGAGAAAAGAGAATAAGGGAGAGAGACTTTACGGGTTGGAAAATAAACTAACAGATTTAATGAAACAATAATACTAATACTACAGATAATATTGTAAATAGGAAAATAATGAAATATATACAAATATGTACAAATATATATACAAAACCAATATAAAATCCTCCCCCCACCCTCCCCCCAATGACGAATATGTCACCAGAGGCTCTGTGGAGCTGGGCACTGGAAAAGTCCCAGACCAAACTCAGCAGCTGGTGGGAGCAGGATGCAGAACACACAAATCAGGATCAGCGGCAGATGAACTAGCAGGGTTCCACTCAGGCCTTGGCCTCTGCAGGATCGAGATGGACGGAAGGGTCCGAGATGGAAGGGGTCCAAGATGGAAGAAGGTGAAAAGGGAATGAGACCCTTGTGATCTCTCGGTTTTTATACCGAGTATGACATATCTGGGATGGAATACCTAGTTGGTCCGTTTTGGGTCCACTTCCCCCCCTGTAGGCACAGACACAGCACCCATGGTGAGACAACTGACCTTGAGCATATCTTCTAGCAGCGCTGTTTGGGAAAAACATGCTGCTAGTTTTCAGCAAGTTCAGTCACTTAGAAGAGACTGAGTTGAAAAGTAAAATCACTAAATAGAAAATTAGTTCTATTTAGCTCAAACCAGGACAAGAAATGAATGCCAAGGGTTGTAATCCTCAACATATAGGGAAGAAGGCTGAGAGAAGAAATGCAGTAACAGATGTAGAAGGACAGGGTGCTGGCAAATTCAAAAACTCTGAAAAGATCCAGTCAGCAAGAGAATATGACATGCCTGACATTAAACACAATAATTACAAACCTTTTTAATTGCATTAAAGTTCTTTCATATTTACTTAACAACACACCTGAAAATTACCTAATTAAAATAGGGTATTGTGAGAAAATAAAAGACTTCTGAATCTCTGCAGAAGGTTGGTGCTGCTTTTTTACTGAGAGCAGTAGGCTTTCCAGGGGACTTCAAGGTTCGTGTTTACAGCAGGTAGTGACTGGGTGCCTGAGTGACATACAAAAGGACTACGTGGCTTAGAGAGCTCAACACTGGGATTTTCCTTTGTCACATCAGTTCCTGGAGATGGAGGTTTGCTCAATAGCCAGGACCCAGGAGTATTTTTATACAAGTGGTAGATAGTAGAGAACAAGCGAGAGCCTTTTTTTGGTTCCAAACTACACAGTCAATACCTGAAGCAGAGCGAGAACAACATTGTAGCATGTTTGTTAATAGGTTAATGTTCTTCTTTACACACATCATGCTCTTGAATAGCATAGTTCGTGTAGTACTGAGTACTCAACAGTGGGTCCCAAACAGGCAAAGCAGAGTGGGTAGGCTAAGACAAATAAATCCAATACAGAAACCCACAGAAGGGAGAGATTCAGTGAAGGGAGTGATGGAGTATCTGGAATTTGTATGTATCCTCAGCAATCCATTTGTTACGTAAGTTACAGTGCTACAGCATTACCAGATGTCAAAAGGAGAAGACATAATATGAGATTATGGAACAGTTGAAAGTAAAACATGAATGCTGAGAGCAACAGATGGATAATGAGAGCATTAAAATGTATACATTATCTACAACATGTATTTAGAGACTTCTGTCTGGCATCAGTTCTTCAGAAAATCCTCATGACAACCGCAGATAGATTTAAAAGGGCCCAGACCTCCACAGATTACAGAACGAATGAGGGACCTTGTACAGCCAACACAATGCCAATATGAATGATGTAAAATGATATTAAAATGCTGAACTGAAGTGCATAGTAAAATATTTCCTAGGGGAATGAGCAAGGAGTAATAGGTCCTAACGCATTGCTTCAGTAAATGATAATTTCAATATGAAATGCCCCAGAGAGTCAGTAAAAAGACATGGAAAGCAAAGATATGTTATAAAAGAAAGCTAAAACCAAATTACAAGATAGTGATATAAAATAGATGTCATAACTTCATACAAAATGTACGGAAGCAATTGAGGCAACTACAATTTTCACGGAACAATTCAGCTTCATACACATATTTATATTCTTTCAGATAATCAAAACAGGTCCAGATGTGTCTAAGAATGGGCATGGAGTTGTCCTTGAGCTTAGGATCCATAACAGAGCAAAGAAAACTTGTCTGGGTGAGAGCAAAACCAAAATTATGCTTAAGATCTATTGGATATTGTTTCCACTGAGATTGAACAATATTCTCAATGCCAGAAGGTTCAAAACATTTTATAAATAAAACTGAAACATCATTTCTAAATTATGTACATTCAGTTGCATATGTAAAATGTAGATCTAAGCATGAATTTGAAGGTATCATCTTGGTCAATATAAAATACAGCTGGCTAATTGGCCGTTAGAAGATTTTCATATGGTTATAACAAATAGCAGGTGTACACTAGGTTGCAAATGTGCATGTATGATATTGAAAACGTTCATTCAAGTAATTAACAATAGTGACTATAGCTTTTTAGCTGGAAAAGTTTCCCTTCTATTTTTTCTAGCTGTGTTTCCAATTAATTTCATTTAGATTTGTAAATGATTATAATTTCAAAAAATGATGTACATCTGAACTTAGATACTTGGAAGATAAGGAATACATTACAAAAGGCTCATTTGAAAACTGTGGTTTGCATATCTTATCCATTTCACTTCTTGAAGCTTGTAGCAGAATTAATTCCGTTTCCCTGGGTACCAACCCATGAAGTAAGGCCTGTAATCCTTTTTGTCCTCTTTTAGCACTTTACCTCAACTGCAGTAAGTTATACTGTTTTTGCTGTAAACAAGGTTGATGACTTTAGAATTATAATCTTCCTTTTATGATCTAAAACATTCTGATTCAGTTCTTCTATCTGTGCCCATTTCAGCACACCTCTAAGAGTCTTATAATATATGCCCACCTTATTTCTGCTTACATTATGACAACTTTTAAAATTACAGTCACATTCTCCTTTTTTCTTCAGATCGAGTAGCGAACTGGCATTTCGGATTTTGCCTGACTGACTCTGCAGCACAGAAAATTTTATTTTAGCACACCTTCTGTTTGTTTATAGCATATAATAGAAGTCATCCGGCATGTAATGCATTAGCATACTTTTGCTATATAATTTGCAGTTTTATTATCTCTAAAAAGAATACCATTCACACCAACAAAGACATCATTCAGGAAAAAATCCAGCAAGAAGAGGGCAAAGGATGGGCTGGGGAGAGCACTGGAATGGAAATCCTACTTCACTCTTCTATAACATTTTCCATCTCCATTCTTAAAGGACTTTTACAAAGATGAATCATTATTTCCGTTTGCCTATGGGAGAAACTGAGTCACCTGAAGGGGAAGTGATTTACCACACAGCAAGTCAGTGGCAGAGCCAAGAGCAAAGAACAAGGCTCTTCGTTTCCTGCCTGGTGCCCTCATGACATTAACTCAGTTTACAGCTTTACCACAGTCTTCTTTATAACTTTAGGTGAGTCATTTGCATTTTTTATTCTGTGCTAACACTGAAGTGTATGTTTGGGGTTTTTTTAAGATCACAACTCTCTGAAAACCCTCTATTGGTACACCAGCCATACACCTGGATGGTTCATTCTTTCTCACAGATTCTTTGCAGGGGAGAATTTTTTGCTCAGCACACTGTTATATTAGGTAATATTTCATTTTTCCTGCTGTGTTTATTTTTTCCCCAAAAAGTTTTCACAAGGACTAATTTTAGCCAGGGGAAACCTGTGTCCATAGATGATAGAAAGTGGTAAGTTAGAGGAGCCTCTATTCTGTTGCTCAGAGGGTACATTACCTGTGTGCTACAGGCCTCCAATTCTTCAGCTTTGCAAATGCTATTTTCTTTTTCCATAGACATCTGGAGCACAACTGTCTGCACTCCAGATGATGTCATGGTGCAGATGAGAGGAAAGTTTACTCCTCCACCTACTGCTCCCTATGAAGTGTGGATGGACAGCTGAAAGAAACACCTTCTTTACCCTGTCCTACCTCATCCCATATGCACATAAAGCTCCTACAAACATTTCCTTTAGCATTCCTCATAAGAACACCTCTATGCTGTCCTGCAAAGCCTCAAGTCGTATGAAGCAGTCATTTCAGTATTTGGCTCTTAATTTGTTGCATATTTTGCTATTACTACTTTCTGCTGTTCCCTCTGCTTTCTTCTATTCCTTTTACCTTCTTTCTTTTTTGATGCTCTTTCTTCCATTTCTACTGTCTTCTCCCTTTTTCATTTGTGTGTGGGTTTGGTTTTTTTAACTTTTTATGCTTCTTTTCAACAAGGGAGATGTTCCACTTTAGCCCAACCCCAGTCATAGAGGCATTGAGACGTGAGCTGGAGATCTGGCAGAAAGCATTGCACTTGTCTGGCTATGCAAGGAGGGGACTAGGGTTTTGCTGCTGTGAGGATTTCCCAGAAGTAATGTTGGAGCTGGTCCAACAGTTTACAGTAAAAGGACTGCAGTTCTAATGCAAGTTCAGCAGAAGGGAGGCCATCTCTTTTTCAAGTCAGGTAGAATAACCAAGAGTGGCTTGTCAGATGTGTCTCTAGTCTGAGAAACTACATAACGTCTTTGGAGAGGATACCACATGGTACACCCTGGACGTGAAGGATCCAGCCTTCATATGAGAACCGACATAGGAGAGGCAGATCTCTGGTCTGTAATGACCATACAGAGTTAAGAACAAAAGGCCCCTTAACTGGAGGACATTCCTGTGGGCACAGGGCATCAGTTTCTTGGCATCTCTAGCTCTATTCTCCAACCACGAGACTCAGTGATGTTGACAAAGGAGCCTGGCTCTGAAGAACACTTTACTTTGCTTACATTTAGGTCAATCTAAGACGACTATGTCATGAAGTCATGAGGCCCATGACCCCACACCTGAGAACCTCTGTCAAGTTGTAGATACAGAGAAAAGAGGCTTCTTTTTGAGTCTTATTATAGCTGTGAAAATAAAAGCACAGGAAGGCCAGAGAGGAGCTTATTTTGTAGGGATAACTAGCAAAATCTCAGATTTGGGCTTTAGCTGTGGGACTAGAGGAGTTTTTTTGGTCTTTTGGAGCATGCAACCCATGGGTATTCCCTCCATCAAGTTCTCGCGTCTAACTCCAAAGTCTTTGTGTCCCTTGTTTCCCTCAGATGGTGAGCAATCATGGTGTCCCCAGGGAAATACGGCTGTCCTGGGAGTCTGGGGGAGACATGGCACCCTCCTGCCTGACTGGGCTGCAACTTCTGTTGGGAATTGCAAGATAAAAATGCCAGTTCAAATATATTCAGAGTGGTGAGTGCAAGCACATGGGAGCATTTGGTGAAAGCTGAGGGGTGGATATGCAAGCAGAAATCTTAAAGTTGGGTTTGTGCACATATGTTTGTATACCCTTTCCTAAAGCTAATGGAAAATCAAGAGAGGTTCTCCTTCTGCTCTACTCTGCCCTGGTGAGACTGCATTTGGAATATTGTGTTCAGTTCTGAGTCCCTCAGTTCAAGGAGGACAGGGAGTTGCTTGAAAGAGTCCAGCGCAGGGCCACAAGGATGATCGAGGGAGTGGAGCATCTCCCTTACGAGGAGTGGCTGAGGGAGCTGGGTCTCTTTAGCTTGGAGAAGAGGAGACTGAGGGGTGACCTCATTAATGTTTATAAATTTGTAAAGGGCGAGTGTCAGGAGGAAGGAGCCAGGTTCTTCTCAGTGACAGCCAATGACAGGACAAGGGGCAATGGGACCAAGCTGGAGCATAGGAGGTTCAATCTGAACATGAAGAAAAACTTTTTTACTGTGAGGGTGACAGAGCACTGGACCAGGCTGTCCAGAGAGGTTGTGGAGTCTCCTTCTCTGAAGACATTCAGATCCTGCCTGGACGTGTTCCTGTGTGACCTAGTCTAGGGGATCTTGCTTTGGCAGGGGGGTTGGACTGGATGATCTTTCGAGATCCCTTCCAACTCCTAATATTCTGTGACTCTGTGAGTAGTGGCAGGAGAATGTGTATTGGGGTTATGGCCACCTTTTCCTGAGCAGAGAACAGACACCTTAGGTGCCTTTCAAAGCGGTGAAAACCAGCCCTCTCTGCTGTGCACTGCCCAAACAATGAGAACAGCAGTTCCCTGCTGAGTGACCAGGCATACTGAGTTCAGCACCTTTGGAAGATGCATGTGATCCACTGCTAGGCTTACTGCCATGGCATGCCCCACAAAGTAGAGGCTGAAGCAATGGGGCAGAAGCCATTAGCAGCATAGTTTGGAGAGACATGTAGGCACCGGTGAAGGAGAACTTTCAGTGCATCATTCTTGCAGAGGGAAACTGAGTGCAAAAATGTCATCTACATGTGGCAGACAACCGGAGCGTGTGGTGCATGCTAGACTCCCACGATCATAGAGTCATAGAGTCACTTAGGTTGGAAAAGACCTTTAAGATCACTGAGTCCAACTGCTAACCCAGCACTGTCAAGTCCACCACTAAACCATGTTCCTAAGCACCACATCTACAAGTCTTTTAAATACTTCCAGGGATGGTGACTCCTCCACTTCCCTGGGGAGACTGCTCCAACGTTCAATCACCCTTTCAGTGAAGAACCTTTTCCTAATTTAAACCTCCCCAGGCACAACTTGAGGCTGTTTCTTCTCATCCTATCACTTGTTACCTGGGAAAAGAGGCCGATATCCACCTCGCTACAACCTCCTTTCAGATAGCTGTTGAGAGCAACGTCTTCCCTGAGCCTCCTTTTCTCCAGGCTAAGCAATCCCAGTTCCCCCAGATGCTGCTCACAGGACTTGTCCTCTAGACCCTTCACCAGCTTTGTTGCTCTTCCCTGGACATGCTCCAGCACCTCAATGTCTTTCCTGTAGTGAGGAGCCCAAAACTGAACACAGTGTTCGAGGTTTGGCCTTACCAATGCTGAGTACAAAGGGATGATGACAGAAACTCTGGTTCAATAGGACCAAACTGCCGTTAGATGAAGATGCGAATAACTTATCTGTAGGACAAAAATCAGTTGTTGTGAACACTCCCTAAATGTACTTGATTTTTACAAGAGAAAACAAAGCTCTAGAAACGCGACATGTACTTTGAGTAGGAAATGGTAGTCCTCAGGGCCAGTGGGCCTTTGCTCCCATTGCCTGTGAGTGGTTCATATGGAAGTTCTTCCATCCTCTATGGGAGAATTTTTTTATGTGAGTGCAGTTATTGACAGTGGAAACAGCACAGCTTAAGGAAATGTTTTATATATGACACATGAGCACATATGCCATACCACTGAGCACTCGCAACAAAAGGATCGATTCAATACTCAATAAGAAGCTGAGACCAGGAGAGACGGAGATGCTTGTGGCAGTCTGCACTGCTGAGATACACAAGTGCTTTCCATAGGAACATGGGATTTACTAAAGGCTGCTGACTTCCTGCTTCTCTATCATGCCTGCAGTTCAGGTGGGAGGTAATGAAGGGAAGTGTTCTTAAGAGACAGGGAATACCTGCTCTGTGTTTGCACAGTGCCAGATACAAGAGAGCAATAAAGTCCAAATCTCCAAGTGCTAAACAAGCAATGATAGTAATACCAATAATTGCTCGGGACACACCAGGTTTAGTGCTTTGCAGCAGCCTGATGACATGGACAGAAAGCAGAATGGTGGGACTATTCTGAATTTATTTGATTTGATTATTTTTGTCTGTTACATTTATACTCTGCTTATTCACTGAATAAACTGAAATTAGAGCTTTGTGGCACAATAAATGCATTGCGCAATTAGCCTTAAATGAAAATGTAAAATGTAAATTTCATTTTTTCTGTTCAGTGAATGATGGCTCTTCTTTTGAACAGTATTAGATGAATGAAATAAACATAAATTTTCAAGATATTAGCCTTGGATTAAAATCAGGGATGTAACTGTAAACAGTGAGCTCTTTGCAGCTATGTCTACACTGCTCTTCACATTGCTGCCAAACACTATCAAGGTCTCAGGCTAGAGGGTCATGTCTACACCTGTATTAGAGATTGTTTAGGACATCACAAAACAATCTTTTTAGGTTTATTCAACATGTCTACATCCTGCATGGTGCTCACTGGCATTTCCTTATGTAGGAAAGGTACAGGTATGCAGGAAATGAGGCATCTCTATGTTTTCAGGGTTCTGTAGATTTCAGACAGACAGGATCCCCTCCCAGGACTCTCCTGTGATTAAGCATGCATCACTAGTTTTTATCATTCCTTAGACCTTGAAAATATTTGCAAGTGATGCCTAATAATAGGAAAGCAGATGCTCAAAAGCCAGAATCGTGTATTGCCATGACTGTGCTGGTAGGGTATTACACATATGTAGAAGTACTTCTGCCAATTCTGGGTGGCAAATATGTGTTTTATCTAGCCAGAGTTTCTGTGTGTTAAGAATAGTGAACCAATATAAAAAATACTGACTACCAAGCTCAGCTTCACTTTTGCATTTTCAAATTTAACCAAAAACCTCTGTATGTAATCTACTGCAATGCTTTAGAGAATGAATCACACAACTGATTTGTCATCCACTTAGATCTGTCTATTACAGCACGCACTAGTCTTCTAGCAACAATTACTCTGAGACTTAAGATAACAGTCAAGAAGGTTTTAGAGACCAACAGCTGAGGGACATTTTGATACTGTCCTACTTATGAGATTAATCTATTCTCTCTGAATAACTTCAGGATGGGCTTCTCAACCATTCATCTGCATTCATGATTTCATACATCTGCCTCTCTGTAACTGCAATGTTTCTGATAGCTTCCTGAAGGAAAAAAAAAAAGAGTCTGGAAGGCAAAAATTGACTACCATAATAAACATCAGCTTTTAGCCACTATTATTTCTTTGTTTCATTCCTAAAGTCCTTGTCACTGTTATTGTTTGTTTTCCTATTAGGTTTTTTTTTCCTTATTATTTGTTTGTCACGCTTTCTCACGAAATCTCTTGCCTTACAATAGCTGGCATCCTTCTTTAAGCTTAGGTCCTGGGGAGTTGGACAGCTCGGGTTCAGGTTTTAGAATAAATATATCTAGCCATCCTTGTTCTTGACAAAAGAACTGAACATATAAAGCAAACTTTAGTGAAAGACTCATACATAAATAAGCTGTCCTTTTAAAATAAATACAGGTTTTAAGCCAGTCTTAAGGATTTGGAGTTCTGCTTTGTGGATTATTTTCAACGTAGAGAGTCAGCAATAATGCCTTCAGCAGTCCCATTAAAATGGCCAATGCCCAGGAATATAGACATAATATTATGAGTCAGGTATTACAGACCTGATCAGGGATGAACACTCGGTTCAGAACACACTCTTCCATGGCTCAGTATGGGTTACATAAAAGGCAAAATATTAACTGCAGCAGAGGACTCTGTTGCCTTATGAAGTCTCAGACTGATGAATTAAGATGGTTCACTTTTAGTGGCAAGAACTGCATGGTCATGGCAGGTCATCACACGCTTTGTGGGAGTGGAACTTCTGTGGGATACTTAGGCAAGAACTGTAATTTGGAAACACATGGTCTCTTTGTGAGGCATAGGGTATCGCACACTGTGCTCATGCTGCTGCAATATGCAAACAGTCCGGCACCAAATGGGAAGCGTGAGCATTAGATACCTTGTGGGTGCCCACATCTTAGCCACAAATAAGCAGCAATGCAAAGGCAGGAGATGACATAAGGCTTTTGAACATTAATAGTATGCCCTCAGGTAAGAAAAGGATATCAGCAGAAAGCATTTTTATCAGCAAAACACACAGGCTCACATGCAGAACGGCATGGTCAGTACATAAACAAATGGTCTATAATATTACTGTTGCACCACTGTTAACTTCAACAAAGATGTATTGGCTCTCATTACAAAAACGTCAATGGAAGTTGCTAAAGAGCAGAAATAAGAACTTAAAAGAGAGACATGCAAGTGAATCTGTTCACACAAAACCAGCACGGTGGCAGCAACAGTAATACTTATGAAATAGTTATCTTAGTAAAAAAGCCCACTCTGTTTTATAAGCAGAAAGGTATTTCATGTTCAACATGCAGTATTTGAAACAACTGGAAAAAACAGAGTAAATATGTTTAAAAATAGATTAATACAGTCTTCATAGTGAAGAGTGCTTTCTTCTTATGCATACTGTCTTAAGAGTAACTGTACTGGTTCCTGGAGTTCTGCAACTGTGTGACAATCTCTGCTTTTATTAAAAAACAAAGGAGAAGCACATTCCTACTCTTCATTAACATTCACATTCATTAACATTAGATTCCTTACATTCATTAACATCAGATTCCTAAGAGAATGTGAATGTGATCTGAGCATACTTTAAGGCTCAAAAATCAAAAGGTAAAGAGAAAGACATCAGCATTTACAATAGTGTGAGTTTTACAAGAGGATCATATTTCTTTTAGATGTGATTCGTAATTCCTAAATGCTTCAGGTATGCAACAGGGTTGTGTTAGTCGCTAGAAGAAGTTGCGGTCAGACACATGATAACCCTAGAACAAGAACTGCCATTTGTAGATTCTAAATACTTACAAAAATACATAAACGTCATGCAAACCTGGAATCAGGAAAGAAAGGTAAAAAAGTTATTAAGATATAACTTCAAATCCCAGTCCAATGAGGTGGATAGAAGTACGGTTGCTGACTTCCAGAAGAATAGCTTTTTACCCAATGAAAGAACTAGCAGTTTCCTGAGAAATCAGTCCTTTAAGGACGAGAGGGAAAATATAAACCACCATTTTTTTTCCTCATGAAGAAAAATCTCCACACTCCCTGCAGTCAACATTTACCTTTAAAAAAGTATCTACTTTCAGTATCTACTTAAAAATTTACTACGTGGAGGTATTGATACCAATGAGGTACTGATAAAATTGATACTAATGTATACTATTAAAAAATGTGGAGATTTTGGATTGGTAGTGGAAGTATCCTTACTTCAGTACTAACCAGAAGACATATCTTTGAAACAGTTCAAGATATTTTGGCACACAGATTTTAAAACATGACTTGGAATATGCAGACTTTTCAGTCAGCAGCTCTGTGTATCTCCATGCTATAGCTTTGCAGGAGGTGATTCAATTGTTAACAATTCATAGTATTTTCTGCCCTCCTGCTGCTAAGTAAACAAATTTATAAACTAACTCATGCCCTTGATGTAATCAACAGAGAGAATATGTGAGTTAGAATCACAGAATGTGTTGGGTTGAAAGAGACCCTTAAAGGTCATCCAGTCCAACCCTCCTGCAGTGAGCAGGGACATCTTTAATTAGATCAGGTCACTCAGAGCCCCATCAAGCCTGACCTTGAATGTCTCCAGGGATGAGGGCTCCACTACCTTACTGGGCAACCTGTTCCAGTGTTTCACCATCCTCATGGTGAAGAAGTGCTTCCTAATGTCTGCACTGGTAAGATCACAGGTTCTTCAACTCTTGTAGGACAGCACACATGCTGCTAGACAAGCAGGTGTCCAAGCAGGCGTTGGCCTGAAGTGTGCTTGTCAGCATGGTATCTGCTGTGGGACTGGCTGCTCTTATTTTGGCCAGTGTCATAGGCAGTTTGGGGTGAGCACTGAGCGTGGTGGGGCATATTCAAACATGCATCCCAAATAGCTGGTGGAAGGTGCGGGTTGCTTCTTACTGAGAAGGAGTGGAATGTCAGAAATATTTCTCATGGCATTTAAATATCAGTTAGCTACTATAGATTGGGAGATAGGTCAGAGCAGGTGGATTTAAGTTAGCGGTTTAATGTGCAACAGAGTTCATGTTGAGTGTAATCTTTCTTAGAGCTGGAGTTCTGTGTGCTGCTCTAATGCACAATGTTGTTGTATGTGAAACTGCTTCCTTGTCAGGGAAACAAGGAGACAGCTGAGGACAGTGGTACCACGTACAGCCCACCTCTACTGCAGACCCTTGTCTGGTGCTTCTCAGCCTCCCAGGAGTTGTGTTAAAGGAGGCTTAAATCAACAATAGGACAGGTTCTGGGGCTGCTCAGAAATGGAGGGTGGGGTACAGGAGTTAATCATCACCATTCATCATCATCATCACCATTGTCATGAAAGATGGCTTCAAGCCACTCTACTAGCTCTGTAGACCTGGCTTGATCTTCAGCACATAGCTGCCTCACAGCTACCTTTAACTTCTGTTCCCCAAATGTTCCTCAATAACAAGACTAGCAACTTCATTTTTTACATTAGCGGGGCACATTCACAAGATCCTCACTACAGCAGACTGCGAGGGGGGATATACAACTGTTCCTGCAGTTGGATCTTGTATCTGGACCACTTCTGCACATGGTGTTATAAGGCTAAACAGAGTTAGGTAAAAAATGGAAACTCAGCCTCCTGCATTTATGATGTGATAAACAGCAGGCAAGCCCAGGATTTTGTCCTTAGGGTAGATAGATGGAGACACACAGGTCAGGAGGAGATATTCAGCCATTGTTAGGCTAAATGTGTAACCTGGAAATGGTGTTAAAAGATGTCTGATGTTTGGTCTGACATTTCTCACTGCAGTTTAGCCCCAAATAATCAGGGATGTTGGTTGATGAAAAGCCCAACATGAGCTGGCAATGGGCACTTTCAGACCAGAAAGCCAATCCTGTCCTGGGCTGCACGAAAAGGTGTGTGGCCAGCAGGTGAGGGAGGTGATTCTGCCCTTCTGCTCTCATGAGACCCTACCTGGAGAACTGCATCCAGGCCTGGGGCCCTCAATGGGACATGGACTTGTTGGAGTGAGCCCAGAGGAGGGCCATGAAGATGATCAAAGGGCTGGAGTACCTCTCCTATGGGGATAGGCTGAGACAGTTGGGGTTGTTCAGCCTGGAGAAGGCCCTACAGAGACCTTATGGTGGCCCTCCAGTACCTGAAAGGGGCCTACAGGAAAGGTGCAGAGGGACTGTTTACAAGGGCATGTAGTGATAGGACAAGAGGTAATGGCTTTAAACTGGAAGAGGGTAGTTATAGACTAGATATTGAGAAGAAATTCTTCACTGTGAGGGTGGTGAGACACTGGCACAGGTTGCCCAGGGAAGTTGTGGATGCCCCCTCCCCTGGCAGTGTTCAAGACCAGGCTGGACAGGGCTTTGGGCAACCTGGTCTGGTGGGAGGTGTTCCTGCCCATGGCAGGGGTTGGAGTGGATGATCGTCAAGGTCCCTTCCAACGCAAATCACTCCGTAACTCAGCCATCAATCGTGCCTTAACGTCTATTCACAGCCGTACATAAACCAGGGCGTTTCTGGCTGGATCTGCCCTTCCGGCCCCAAAAGAGGCCGCCAGCAACCCCAAGCCCCATCGGGGG
>NW_010183819.1:0-8251 GCF_000695765.1 Mesitornis unicolor
TCCAACTCCTAAGATTCTGTGATTCTGCGATATAGATGAAGTCTTTAGAGACATTGTTTAGTTGCGGACGGGTTATGGTTGAATTTGCTGACCTTAAAGGTTTTTTCCAACCAAATGATTCTGTGATTCTAGAATAAGATATTTAACTTCTCTATGAAGTGTCCTCACATGAGTTTTGGTGAAAAGTGTTACAGGAAAGAGAATACTAATAATATTTCAATGCACTTGCAGGATGAAAAGTGTCTGAATATTCACGAAAATTAATGTGCTACTTAGTAGTTCACAGTAGCTTTTGCTGACTGGCAAATGGCTAAAGCCTGGAATTTCTGGCTTATTCTAAAGATTTTAAATGTATAATTACTGCCTTAGAAGAGTTAGAGTTGAAGGGAATTGTATAATGTATAAACATGTATCAGAAGATGCAGCTTCATATGCATTTTAAAGAGGAAAAAAACTTTTCCTAAGGAAAATAATTGAATGTGCTGATACCCACAAAACCATAGTTCCTGTAATTCTGTGAATCAAAACATTAAAAGATAATCTCTAGGGCTTTTGTACAAACATATTTGGGTTTTTTTGTTTTTGTTTTTAAGATCATCTTCAAAGCTATAGTTGAAAGCCTGTATCTAGCACTTCTTGCAGTTGTATCCAAAGTAGGATTCAGAGGTGTGTGCATGGTCTTGCTGGAACAAAAATGAAAAAGGACATTTTTGTTATCCATTATGATGACTTATATTTGATGCATGATTATTGCAAACAAATTTTTCAAGTACTGCCTGTGATCTTCAGTTAATCAAGAGCTGCACTGATTTTGCAATGGTAGCAGTAGAAACTAAAGTGTGAAAATTTTTAGTACAACATCTAAGCAGACACCCAAAATCCTAAAAAAGCCCTGAAATGGTGATTTCCTTGAATTTAAGTAGCTGGAAATACTTGCAGTGGTGTAATAGTGTGACACAGAGCTTATCACCAAAAACAAGCACAGCATGTCACCCTGGTGAGCAAACCATCCCTTCTGGGAGGAAGTGTAAAAGTAGGAGTCTGGAAAAGGAGAATGTGCAGATATTGTAGACAGCCCCGGTATGAGAATCAAGGCAAGTCCTGACTGAGGATGCCTAAACATCCTTTTAAACAGTATACTTAGTTATTCAAGCCAGTAGAAACTGCTGAGAAAAAGAACTGCCTGTGCCAGGATCTCTATGGACCATTCAGCTTGGTGGCAGTTACAGATAAAAAGATTCCTTTTTTGTTGTTTTGACAATAATTCTATTGAATTAGCTTTATCCTGACTTTGCATGCTTCCTGGGACATATTAAGCAGAACTGGTAAGCATTATATCTGTCCTCTGAGTCAGCGGAGCTTTTAAAGAAAATTGAAAGGTATCATTAATTGGGATTGCTTTGGAATCTGTTGTGGAAAATTCATAAAATAAAATTAAGAATATAAAAAATGTCAACATAAAAAATCAGTAATTAAGCTTTCCCATTGAGAATTTCATAGACCAACTGTCCAGGGTACAGCAGTTATTTTGAAAGAACAATTTGTTGTCAACACTAGCTGATTCAAATTGTGTATTCCTTCAAAATATGGCTGTGTGCGTATTGAACTCTGCATATATATTATAAGGGCTTTTTCCATTTGTGGATTGTATTTAAAATCCCTTGCAGAAATAATGGGATGGTTTATAGTTGGTAAAAAAAAAATATATATGCTGCTGAGTTCAGAGTGGCAATGATTTATGTTGGTATGTAGTATAAGTGCTATGGAGATGGGCATTGCAGCGTTGGATGAAGATTGTTACAGTGATGATGCAGAGCATAGATCTGCCAAATTTTTAGATGATGGAAATACAGAGTATATTACCAGGACCCTAATAATGAATTTAGAGACAGGTTTTTTCCTTTGATATTACATCTGACATAGCAGCCTATGCAAAGTCACAGTCTGAAGACAGATATGAGAGTAGTTACATGTATTTCATTACTGTTTAGTGTTCATGAAGTATCATTTTATACTAGCACGTTGAAGGAATTAATTTTGATAAAGAAACAGAGAGATACATTAATAGATTTCTCATTCTATTTTAACTGTTGCTGTTCTGTATAAGGCTCTGTTGTTAGCATCCATCGGCACAATAACTCTACACCTTGGTAAGGAATTTTGTGACTTCAGCTTGACTTTGCCGTCGCAGTGGTTTAGGCGTGAAGGTAGCCACAGGAAGTTGTCTTATACAACAATTTGTATTGCCAGAAAAAGGAAGTGACTCCAGTAGCCTTCAACAGAGGCTGGTAAAATGGTTCCTCCTTGAGAAAGAGAATGAAACTATGAGGAAAGTGTCAAATTATAACTCATTACTGTTTGTAAAGAATGACCATCCAAGATTGCATAATGGAGTAATTTAGATATAAACAGTTACTTTACAGTTGGTAGAGGATGCAGGAATCTGTCTGATAAGTACAGTACAAGTAGAGCATGGGACTTCTCAGAGTGCAAGGAGGAAAGATTGAGATGCCACACTACACTGAGTCAGAGCTAAAATACCTGTCTTACTCTGCTGCGTGAGGAAGGTCCTTAGGCAAAGATCATGTTTTCTTATCTGCACGGTGTGATGCTTTACTCTCTTCTGCTTTCTTTTTATGCCTTGAAATATTTTCCTTTACAGGTTTAAAGTAATTGATTTCTTGTAACTGCATGCTCTCTTTTAAAACCGGTACTTTTGTGAAATAGGCTGTTAATGCTCAAAAAAAAAAAAAAGAAAAAAAAAGAAAAAAAAAGAAATCTTGCAGTGCTATGGATTATGTTACTATCTACATCCCAACATTTCCAGTCATGATTTATTCCAAGAAGAAAAAAAGAGCCTGGCATTTCCTGCTTCCCTGCTTTGGCGATGCTAACTGAAAGAGAGGCCAGCCATGGGCTCGAGAGAAGGGCTGCTGGTCGCACTGTGCCACTCCCAGCCCAGTTATGGCCCATGTTGATTTACCTTTCCAAGAATCTGTCTGAGCAAGGTTTCAGTGACTTCACGTGTCAGAAATCATTGCCAATAGGAAGCGTGGGGAAGACTCATCGGATTTGTCTCCCTGATCTGTCCTCCAGCCAGACATGCAAGGCAGAGACAAACGAATTTACAGGCATGAAGTTACCTTTCCGTTAGCAACAGCTTGGTCAAGGAAACGTCTTTTAAACACTGATGACACATACTCCTGTGCAGCCATAATTAAGTATGGCCGACAAAAGAAATTACTAATAGTCAGCAGGTAAAGAGGTATTGCAAATGTAGCAGCAACTGACGTGGAGGCTGTGTTGCTGGGAGTACTTAGGAGTCAGGAACTAGAATCAGCATTATTCAATATATTCATTAGTGACCTTGAGGATAAAATTAATTCCATACTGATTAAAAATTTTAGACAACAGACCTGAGAGGAAGAGTAAATTGAGAAGATGGTAAATTAAAAATCCAAAGGGGTCTCAATGCTTTCAGGTACTGGGTGGGTTAAAAAGAGATTAAGTTTATGTCAAGAAAAGCAAGATGATACATCAGTGGAAGACTTTGAAGTTCTTCGCTGTTGTAAGCAACTGTGAGTTCTGGTGGATTTTTGCACTATCAGTTCTTTCATATTTTGTCACAAGGCCATTCTTGTCCTTGAGTTCTCTCTAATTGCACATACAGATCAACAGCACAATATGGTGCAATATGGCATCATTAAAAGGTCTGAGTACCCTACATACCTTTGATATGTATGGACTATCTAACTCCAAGCACTTAACAGAAGTATCTAGATGAGATGTACAGTTATGAAAGTTAGATAAGATGAATCCAAGCCTCACAGATGATCATTAAGACAGTACAGACAAGATTACTTTCATCCTCATCTTCTTTCTGAGCAGCACACTGGCCCCACCAACCATCTTGGTGGAACGTGTTTTATTAGCAGGGAAAACTAAAAAAGGAGTCATGGGCCCACATTGAAAACTGCAAGGAGCTGTAGATGGAATAGAGGCAATAACACCAATTTCTCTTGTGATCCAAGTGTCCAAATGAATTGACTCATCAAAGGTTAAACTGAATAAGTGTTAAGTAGAATATGGTTTGAAAGAAATTAGTGTCTTGTAATAACTGTAAGGATAAAACAGTCTAAAATATCTAACTATATATAATATCTATGAAATTAAGTTGCATAATGTAATGACATGTTATGCTACCATTAACACGTTATAACTGTGTAATTTGGAAGGCTAATTTTTTTTTGTAAAACCACTTAACTACATAAAATTGAAAATAATGATTATTGTAACTACTTCCATTTTTTGTCTTTAGAAGTTCAAAATTAAATATGCCATATACAGTTATTTTATGGTGATGTGTAATTTTATGAAATGGTCGTATAACATGTACGGTAATTATTGACATAAAGATCCTAAATACATAAATCATCGTGTATAAAATCCGTTATAACACATTAACTTTACCAGCAGCCAAGGTAAGTCACTCAGCATCATATTGACTTAACACCCAGAATTGACCAAGAAATCCAGATAAGATGATAGGAAATTGCAAATCTCAGCTAAGACATAAAATAATCAGAGGAAGGCAGCCTTGGGTCTGAAACTTCTCCACTCTGTTTTCTTCTTACTTTCTAGTACCTATGTATTTAAAATCTTGGAAGACCAACATGGAAAACAGTAAAAGCTGGCAGGTCACTCAGATGGCCTTCTTAGTCTACTTGTAAATGTCTCTTGCGGTTGGGTTCCCATCAGTCCTTTGGAGACTACACAACTGCCTAATTCAGCTCATTTTCAGGAATTTTTTTTTTCTGATATTCAGTCTAATTTTTTCTTTATCGCTTTTGCTAATATGCTTTAAAAATTTACACTGTTATCATTCACCCCATATGTCTTACTTATGACTCTGTGAAATTATATGTATACATGTCTTCCAGCCTCATAACCATTTATATTAGTCTTCTCGGAACTCTCTGTAAATTGTTGCTATCAATTAGATAGGTCTTCTGTTCTCAGTCATAAATCCATATATATTTCAGCTACTTTGGGGAAACCAACCTTTCCTGCTAATGAATCAAAGTTATTAAAAGGAATATTTATTTCATGTCAAGAGTATGTGAGAGGGAAAACTCAGTTGTCAAACCATCAGAAAAAGTGTGAACTCATGGTAAATTAGAGCTGATCAAAAAATGTCAATTCTCACATTTTTAAATTTGCCTTCATTCTGAAGAAGTAAGAATGTTTTTTAAAAATCTTCCATGCAGTTAAAAATTACAGAGACAAAAGAAATACTTTGAAAGATAATCTGTGCTAATAACATACTCTGGCTTTGTGATGTTATTGTAATTTTGTATTTAAACAAATCAAACAATAAAAACCATTTACAATATAATGACAGTATTTTTAATTCACCAACACACTTTGAAGTTTACTAGTGTAAAATCTGACAAACCTTGCCTCCACAAGGAAAAATGTTTCACGTAATTTTTTTGATCAACTGATTTTTGAGGAAATAGAGCTAGAAAAGCTGTACTTTCTTGCATATCTCCTTCATTGCACAGACTGAAAGATGATCGGCAGTTTCAAAGCACTTCTAATTCTATTATACTCTGTCCTCAGAGAATAGGGCTGATGCACTAATGGACACAGAGGATTTTACAGAAAAATACAGAAAGAGAGTCTGTGTGAGTCATCTCATGTGCGTGCTAGGCTTTGCAATTTCCCAAGAGGGGTAGATTTTACACGTTCTTTGTAACCTAATGTTCCTCAGAAATGTCATGAGTTGTGTTAGATACGGACAACTTTGTTCATCCTGGGAGTCTGGTAGAACAGATTAGGACAGAAGAAGAACAGAGGAGTAGGAATGTCCCTTCCTTCTCTGGAGATTCTCCTGAAGGTGTATGTTGCCAGAAGCTGTCTTCTGCTGCTACCTTACAATGTCAGAAACCCTCCAGAGTAGATGTCTCACAGAATGGCGGAGGTGGACAATGTAGCCCATACTCCATGGTTGAGTAAATGGTGATAAAATCATTATAGGCCTCCTGCAACTATCTTGCAGTGGGAATTATCTGGAAGAATGGAGAATGGTGGGATTTGTGCACTCAATTTCCTTTGGGAATTATTTCTTTCCACTGACTTAATGTGGTCTGTAAGCTGTATCCAACCACAGAGCAGCTCCATCTCAGCCTCATCCATTTCAGATCGCTGAATGATACAACTGTGTTAAAGAGCTCCCCAACAAGCGTGAGTGGTGGCACAAAGCCAACATAACCTGCTCAGCATAACAAGGTCACCATTTCCCAGTGATCTAAAGGAGTTTGAGGTATTGTGGAAACACGAAGGACAAGAGTGCCATGCTGCAAGATTTCCTTAGCATCCAGGCAGCGTTTACAGAAGCACTGGTGAGCCCAGCCTTTTCCCCTAGCAACTGTTTATTTGCTGCTCAGGAGCCCCCATCAGTAGATTTTTCTTCCATAAATCTGGTCAGCCTCTCAAATGTATTTAGAGGATCCTTAGATTACTTTACCAGGCACCATTTAGGTATTTACTGAGGCCAAATATCAAGAGAACAGTGAAGTATTTTTATGAGATCTTTCATTAAATGCAGTGCAGATATTCAGAAAAAAATCTGTCCCAAGCAGTTTTACTAGTGTTCTCAAACTTTTATACACCTGAATAATTTATTTCATCGCACACAAGCTTTACTCCCAACATTTAGTTTTTCAAGATTGTATATCCAACATGTCCCTGTACATTCAGCTGAAATTATGGAAATCAGGCGAGTTTTTTAAACTGTTAAGTATTTTTTTCAACAAAGAAGTAGCAAGTATTTAAAAATCTTCTAAGAATGGAAAACCAAGGTGTTAGCTAAAAAAAAATAAATATTGTTAAAATGTTGACAGAAGCAGAAGCTACTGAATTGAAAATTAATGCTGCCACTCAGAACTACAAGTGTGGAGGTGACAGTGTGCTAATAATATTCGCTGATATTTTAATACTAGATTTTGTGAGCATTAGTCCCGGACATCAATGGTTTGTTTTCTTTTCCCTATGCAGTGCACACACACAAGTCCTATTAACGTCAGTGAGAATTAGTATCAGGAGAAGACTACAGATCCCTAAGATATTTTTTCATAATGTTGAAGACTTAGTTGAAAAAGGTATGGGAGATCAATAGTGCGCTGAGGATACGTTTTCTTCCTAGCTGTGACATACCACATGTTTTTTAATGTCAAAACTCAGGTTTTGGAAATAGAAAATCGTTTGGTTGGCTTATTTGAACTGAATAGCTTTTTCCAATGACAATGTGGAGCATAACAGAAGTAATTATTAGTGATTCCTGTTACTACATTTTTATGTTTCTTTCAGAGTAAATGTGACATCTCACTGCTAACTGGCAACGTTATCTAGTGTCTGTTCTGCAAGCCTGTCTCTTTGGCTAACAAAATATTAACTGGCAGGGTAACCTCAAGAAAAGCCCAAAGGGAGTTAGGTATCGTCGTGATGCGTTATGTGAACAGCTTGGAGTTGAAAGGTATCCTGCAGTAACTATTCCATTTATACAGAATTTCTGCAAACAGAGTTGAGTAAATGTTTTATACCAATATCCTGCTGGCTTTTGACTGCAGATAAAGATGTCGAGTGTGGCGCCTTTGAAATATGGTCTCTAATTTATGCAATTTGCATTATTTTTAGTGTCAGACAGCTGTTATATCTGATTTTTTTCCCCTTTTCAAATAAAGGACGTTTGGGATTTTTTTTAGAAGTTATTAATATTGGTTTATCATTTCTTGTAATATCAAGCTCTGAATGCATGATTAAATTTAAAGAGGAAGAAGCTTGAAATTCTGGAGAGCTATAGCATGGTATAACAGAATTGTTTTCCTTAAATAAAATTAAATTATAATTATGAGGGGAAAACCTGTTTTTGAAACTTCCTACTTTCTTCCAAAGAGAGTGATCATTGCTACTATTGAGAGTAAGGTCAATGCAAAGAAAGAAAAAAAAGGGGGGAAAAAAAAGTGAAGAAAATCAATAAATACCTAAATTATTTAAGGACAAAATACAACGGGGTGTCTTACTGTCATGCACCATACCCTGCATCGGAGAGCAGACAGGTGGATTGTCTATAGCCGGTGCTGGGCTGGACACTCTCTCCAGCATGCTCATTAGTAGCTCCACGCCTGGGCTCCCTGTTAGTAGAAAGGCAGGGATCACAGCAGGGAAGTTAGATCTCAGGCTTCTCACA